>NW_006383018.1:206409-206699 GCF_000327345.1 Myotis davidii | reverse complement strand
CGGGAGGGAATGCTGGCTCGGTGCTGAGTGACTTTGGGGACAGCGAAGAAGCCCCAACATGGAGGACTTTTCTACCCGGACCTACGGCACCAGCGGTCTGGACAACCGACCGCTGTTCGGAGAGACGTCGGCCAAGGTGAGCGCGGAAGGGGCTCCTGGCCCGGGTGTTTCTGTCCGTCTGTGTGTCCGTCTGTGTGTCCGCCTGGCCTCCCGAGTCCTGGCAGGACCCTTGCGCGGCCCCTGGAGAGACTTGCGGGAAGAAAGACGGCTCTTCCACCCCCCGCCTCCCT
>NW_006383018.1:204344-206232 GCF_000327345.1 Myotis davidii | reverse complement strand
CCGCCCCGCCCCCGCCCCGGAGGCGCCTCTGCTTACTGCTGATCCAGGGCCATCAACGGTTCGGTGGCTGCCGGGCGAGAAGTGAGAGTTTCTGGTTGGCGCCCTTGCAGGAAGCGGTCAAGGGTCTCGGGACCGACCCAGCCATGGTGCGTTATTTCAGGCGTCTGCAGTCTGTTTTCTCACCAGCCTCGTCGTGGGACGTCCTGGGCCAGGCAAGGAAGGCTCTAGAGCGCCCGTTCAGGCCTCAGCACTGTTCTTCTGAGTCATTTGGGCGAGATTAGCTTGTTTTTGTGCTGCTGCTGCTGCTGCTGCTGTTGGTTTCACCTGGAAAAGTGGTGCGGGTGGCCTTTGACCCCCGACAGATTGCTTTCAGTCTCTCAAAAAGTTGGGTGCCTGGGAGCGCACCTCCTCTTGGGTTTCTCAGCCTCGGCCGGGGCAGGACAGGGCCCTGAATCTGGAAGCTGCCAGCCTGCTAGGAGACAACTACTTTATTATTATTTTTTCTTAAAAAAAAAAAAAACAACCGCCATGTGGGTTTTGCTTTCTCTTAAAGTGTCTTAGGAAGAAAATGTTTTAAGCCTGAACTGGAGGGAGATGCTCCTTGGTTATCTTGTGGCTTTGCGTTATCTCAGCCCGCGGTGCACCTGGCTTGAGAAGGGTGGCTCTAGGCCAGCAGATGTTTCTCTTTCTGCTCACGTTATCCAGCGTTACGTGGTGGGCCCTGAGGGTGCAAGGAACCCAGCTGGGTGGAGGAAACATGCAAACCCACGTGATGCCATGAGATCTGTGTTATGACGGGGCATAGAGGGGTCAGAGGAGACACTGGTCACTTTTATTTGGGCAGCTTGGGGTAGACCCTAGGGTAGCTTCTCCATTCAGTGTCAGGTAGCCTTGAACTTTTAGATACGGATGCCTCTAAACTGGAGTTTGATTAGAAGAGGAATTTGGAGCCTGGAGAATGGAGGCCCCTTGTTGCTTGAAGGGATCAGACCCAGGGCATCTGGCTGCCCAGCTGTTCCGAGAGCTAAGAGGTTCACTGTTTCCCCCATGGGCCTTGGCACACAGATTGGGGTTCTGTGGGATGCAGATTCTGACCTCATTTTGCCCCATAGCCCCCGAGTACTGAGGTAGATGACTTGGTTGGTAATTGACTTGTTGATTGATTGATTAATTTATTTATCCTCACCCGAGGATATTTTTCCCCATTGAGTTTTAGGGAGAGTGGAAGAGAGGGAAGGACAGAGAAATATCAATGCGAGAGAACCACACACATCGATTGGTTGCCTCCTGCATGAGCGTGGACCAGGGCCCTGACCCGGGAGGAACCTGCAACCGAGGTACATGCCCTTGATGGGAATTGAGCCCGGGACCCTTTGGTCCGCAGGGCGTCGCTCTATCCACTGAGCCAAACCGACTAGGGCTGGACTTGTTGATTTATATAGATACTTAGAAATATTGATGTTTTCTTGCTTGGGCCTAAATAGTCAATGACTAAGTTTCCTATTGCCTGTGATCCATTTGAAATCCGTCCAAAAACTGCTATTCCAAATATGTCTCTCTTTATTGAATACATTTTAGTCCAAGAGTATATAGCCCTGATACTACTCAGGCAGCTTTAGGCATTTTAACAGTAGATGTAGCTACTCAGCTCCTTTGAGCGCCCTCCATGGGGCTGACAGAATGATTGGATGTGGAGAAATTGTACAGAACAGAGAAAGAATGGTCTGAGGATGGAGAAGACATGGTAGTTATAAGTAGGTGGTAGGCCCGAAGAAGGAGAGGAATCCGTCTTCAAAGACAGCAAATGATTTGAGGACCTGAAGTGGGCGAGACACAGGAAGGGGGCTTCAACAATGAGAGGACAGGACACATTGCAGTGGTGCAGTCC
>NW_006383018.1:146927-204310 GCF_000327345.1 Myotis davidii | reverse complement strand
TTCCTGGGCCCCTGAGAAACCCTTCAGTGGCACTTGCATCCAGCTGTTCCCAGTTTGCTCTCTTTCAGATGCCAGGAAACTGGACACAACAGCCACTTCACAGTGACACTTAATGTTAGTGAAGTACTTTAGAGGAGAAAAATCTAGAAAAGGGAAAACCCCCTTCTTGTCATAGTGTGACAGATGGTTGGCCATGCCTTTTTTCTTTCCTGTTCTAATAAGTGTTTTCTCTCCACCCCCAGGACTGGGACTCTCTGGGGGTTTGGCTCAGGCATCTGTATTTTTAGAAAGCTCCTCAGAGGATGCTGGTGCAGAGGGAGGGCTGACATCCTGGATCTCACCCAGGCTCCATGGAAGCCCAGTCCAGGCTGGCACCTTCTCATGGACCCGTTTCCTTTAGCTGCCTCCCTGTCTTGGTAAATGTTCTCCTTTCTGTAGCGTCCTGTCTTCTCCAAACTTACGGATTCTGCTCAGCCTACTTCTCCACCTCACAACCTTCCTTACAACCAGCCTGCAGCCACACTTGCCTCCTACAAGCCTGGCAGTCAGAGGCGCTCCAGCACTTGCTCCTTGTGCTTTGAGGGATTTATATATAGGTTGTCTCTGGACCAGAGTGTACACTCCTTGTGGGGAGGAGGCTGTGCCCTCATTTCTCCATAGCACTAGGCACAATGCTTTGCCTAGCCCTTGATTTTATGTATACTAGGTTTACAGTGAAGTGATAATCTGGCATCACCAAAAAGTAACCTGCATTCTTGGGAGATCCTGGAACAACAGTAACAGGCAGAAGCTGGTGATCAGAAAGAAACCTGGAATACTGATACCAAAACGGGAAGTGGTGCTTCAGGCTCTCCTGCAATTAAGGTCCTTACTCTCCCTTCTCCCTGCTGAGCTTCCGCAAAAAGGCTGGTCGTAGGAATACATACAGTATTGCATAAAAACACTTAAACTGAGGCCTGGCCTTTCATAAGTGGATGGTCTGCTGGGCTTTCTTTTCTGTAGGTGGGTTTTTCAGGTCTGTGGTAATAGGCTGGGTCTACCAAATTGAGTCTTTTTTTTTTTACCTTAGGGTCAATCCATAGGCCATATATAGCTGACCATGTTTTTGAACTGCCATAGGGACATGTGTTTCTGTGGAAATTATGGAATGCATTTGAAATTGGGATTGCCCTAGAAATTGGGTCCAAGGTATGGCACTCACTCAGCTCCCACATTTCTCTGAGGAGCCTCATCTCATTGGGAAGATGGGCATTAGGTGTGGTAGAAATAACACTGACACCATATTGACAACTATTTACTAATTCTCTGTTAATGTCAGTTACTCTGTTCTAGACACTTATGTGTCGTATCTCCTAACCCTTACAGCAACCCTGCATATTTGACCATTGTGCAAATATGGGAATTTAGGCCTAAAAGTTAAGTGACTTTTGCAAGGCAGGCATATGGTAGGAGAATAACTCTAAGTCATGTGTCATATCCTAACCTCAGAGTCCTTTACTATATACCTCTCATTCTGAACGTTGGCACATAAAAATAGGGCACTTCCTATGGCTGCCAACTCTAGGGATCATTTGCCCCTTAAACATGTGGAATAGGTTTGTTTGCTAATGTTACTGTAATCTGATTTTCATAAATGGTGCTTCAGTGAAAAGAATGTATTTCAGCCCTAACCGGTTTCGCTCAGTGGATAGAGCGTCGGCCTGCGGACTCAAGGGTCCCAGGTTCGATTCCGGTCAAGGGCATGTACCTTGGTTGTGGGCACATCCCCAGTAGGGAGTGTGCAGGAGGCAGCTGATCAATGTTTCTCTCTCATTGATGTTTCTAACTCTATCCTTCTCCCTTCGTCTCTGTAAAGAATCAATAAAATATATATATATAAAAAAAGAATGTATTTCAAGGGCATGTATCTGTGAGAAAGAGAATCTGGCAGAAAGGGTATACAAAAACATTCACAGTGGAAAGATACTTCAAAGTGTGAATCTGTGGTATGAGAAACATGTAAAAATGTCTGTGTACTTACTGTGTCGAGAGAGAAGTGAGGGGAAAGTTGGTGTTCAGGGCTACACAAAGCCGTGGAGGATGTGGATGCACTGAGAGTTCAGAGCGTGAGACTGTCAGGTGTGGGCATGCCTGCGTTCTCATAAATCCTTTCTCATGCATCACTGGCACCGTTCAGTCTGGTATTTCTTTGGCACGTCTCAGAAGGGTAGAACCTTTGATCAGAGAAAAGGTGTCCCCTCACTCTCCACCCAGTGGGTGCGGTCCCTAGGATTGTCCCTGGTGCCAGTGTGAGGGGAGGCCCCTGCCGAGTCAGAGCCGGGTACCTCTGGGGACCCAGGTTAAACCTACTGGCTCAGCTGGGCCCAAACCTCCTCCCACATCCTCTCTGTAGGTGTGTTCCAGAGGGCTGCCCCTTAAGCGTACCACCCAGCCGTTTCCAGAGCTTTCCTGACAATTGATTTGGAAGAAGAAAAGGAAAATCATTTCTGAGAATTGGCCTTTTATTTATGGTATGAGAACCCTTATGTTCGGGAAATGAAGAACTTTGGACACCAAATTGCAAAATTGTTGGATATGGCTCAAGGGTCTGAATCACTCCTTCTAGGCTAACAAAGGTGGGAAGGAAGGTCATGCCCTTTGGACATGTCAAACATGCTGAATAGATTGCTTTCCTTCTCTCTCCCTCACAAGGCAGTCACTATCTTTAGTGGCCTGAAGAATGTGTGTTCCAGCGATAATAAGGGGGAGGGATGAACCCTTTAATAAAAGGGATGAGCAAAGTGCCAGGGAGCATGAGGAAAGGAGTAATTCTCCTGGAGACGTCAGATCGGAGGGTTTTTGAATCTTAGACCTAGAAGCAGGACCTAAGACTTAACAAGAGGAGGTGACCGGAAGTCCCAAGCAGGAGGTCCAGCTTGTGTCAAAGGGATAGGAGCTGGAAAGTATAGGAAGTGGCTAGGGATTGTGATGGTTCCACTGTGACCGTACTCTTGAACTTGGGAGGCAGGGTCAGAGGAAGGGCGGGGCTGGGTGGAGAGCCTGGAATGCTGTGCTAAGGAGTATGATTTCCTTCTGGAGGCTTTAGGTTGTTGAGTGTGCATGTACCTATTTTTTTATTCAGTTATTCATTGTGTGCATACTTCATTTCAGGAAATGTGCTATGTGCTGGATAGTATATCTTTTCTCATGGAGCATAGATGTACTGCAGGGAAGATAGGCATTAAACAAATCTTTGTTCTTCTCTCTCTTATTAAGCTTCAGTCATCCTGGCCTTTTTTTAAAAGTAGTATTAAACAAAAATATGTATTTATGTATTTATTTATTTTAGAGAGGGAGGGGTAGGGAGAGAGGAAGAGAGAGCTAGAAACACTGATGAGAGAGAAACATCATTGATCGGCTCCTCCTGCATGCCCCCTTCTGGGGATTGAGTATGCATTCTGGACATGTGCCTGAGATCAGGAATTGAACCACTGACCTCTTGGTGCAAGGGTCAGTGCTCAACCACTGAGCCACACCAGCTGGGTCTGGCCTTCTTTCTTTTCCCTTTTAATTCCCAAGCTCACGTCTGCCTCAGGGCCTTTGCACTGGCTTGTTGGCAGTATCCTTCCCTTAGGTCATTTTATGTTTCATTTATTTTTCTTATAAAGGCCCCTGCTCAAATGTCACATCATCCGAGGAGATTCTTTTGACTAAAACTAAGCCCGCAATTTCCACCCTGGTTACTCTTCTTTTACCGTTTTATTTTCTTCCTAACTTCCTAACACGTAGCATGTGAAAAAAAGTGGAGAATGAATGCTTAACATCAAAGCTGAAACAGGATGGATAGAAGGCTCTTCTAATGTTGGGGGAGTTGAGGTTTTTGAGGCCAAAACTCCATGAAGGAAGAAATTCAATGTAGAGATGAGGACAGAGATAATTAATTGAGCCAGAGAATGGGTACAGGATTGGCAGAGAAACTGATCACCTTCTGGTCCTCTTCACGCCAGAAGGCGAATGAAAATAGGGGAGGAGTTTTCCTCTTTTTTTGTGGCCTTTTTGTGTGTGTAAGAATTTCTGCTGCTGTATAGTCTTTAAGAGTGGTACCAGGAACCTGTCTGAGGTAGAGCTTCTAACTACTTTCTTGAAAGAGACAAAGAGTTAACCCAAATAAAAGGCCATGGAAAAACAGTGAAAGCTCAGCCCAAAACATGAATTTATGGTAAACTCAGTTAGTTTGTTCTTTTAGCTACTATTTGAGCATCTAGTCTATTCTGGGCACTGTGATTGGCTGAGGGAAATGACCAGTGCCACTTCCCACCAATACGGTGACACCTTTGTACAATCAGAAGAACATTATCTCCCCTCTGGGTAGTGGCAGCTCTGCTCTCTCAGTCACATGGCAGACATGGCTCTTAGCCTCCCGGACCTTATAGTGCAGAGGAGGAGGCTGACTGCCGGGAGCCGGTCCATCCTTGCTGTTTCAAGGGACCTGGCATATATGCATACTGTTCTTAATATGTTTGCTCACCTTCTTGGTGCTGTGTTTTAACCAAGGTCACCTCTCTGAGAAAGGTTGGGAATTAAGTTAGGACCGTTTGAAGTTTCACAGGCTTCACCCCAGCACAGAAGCAACTGGGGTGTTGAGGGTGACTCTGGGCTGGGTTTTCAAAGCATCAAAAGCAGATGAGCATATCCACCAGGAAGTCTTCTGTGCATTGCTGAAACTGCTGACTCCTCAGTCAGAGGTTGGTGTAGTCAGGATGTGGGTGAAGCCCAGATTGAGGCAGTAGAGCCGAGGGTGGAGGAAGAGGGATGTGGCAAAGCTGGTGCTGAAATAATTGAGGTAACGGGGAAGAAGTTGGCATGAGACTGGGCACATACGTTTCAGAAACAGGATGTTTTATTCCATCCCAGCTGCTCGAACAGAAGACCGTAGACTAGTATTTCTCTCATGGTTCTGGATGCTGGAAGTCTGAGATTAGGTGCCTGAAGGGCTGGGTGTAGGCCCTCTTCTGGGTTAGAGACTTCTGAGTGTATTCTCACGTGGCAGTAGGGGCTAGGGAGCTCTCTGGAGCCTTTCATTTGTTAAATAAGGTCACTAATCCCATTTATGAGGACTCCACCCTCATGACCTAAGCATCTCCCTCCTAAAACTGTCACATTTGAGCCTTAAGATTTTAATATGAATTTGGGAAGGGTGGGGGACACAAACATTCAGACCATAGCAGAGGATATTACTGAAATTACCCTGTCAGCCTGGCCTGGGCAGCAGAGAATGCCTTGCCCCCCACTTCTGGCCCCGCAAATGTAGGATGAGATGTGGGTAGCAGGGGCTCTGTTGGGGAGACTGTTCAGAGAGATAGACAACAAGGGAAATCCAGCATGGGAGAACGCTGTAGTCCCGGACACAGAGTGCTCACATGGGACAGACTTTCAGGGTGGGGGTGGGGTGTGAAGACTGACCCTGTAGGACTGAGAACACCTGGAGAGGGAATGCGGGTCTGTAGGGCTACCTGTGATATTGTCTGAAGAGGAGGACTTTTAGGGAGTCCCATAGAAAGAAGTATAGTAAAACCTTGATATAAAGGACTAATTCGGTCAAGGGGGTTTCCATTAAAGCTGAAAGTCCTTTATATAATAAAGTAGGTTTTTCGAATGCCTATATTAAAAATTTGACAAATTAGTTGTAGACATATTTGTGTAATTAAAGTTATTTATGGAAGTTTTAATTTCACAGAAATGTTTTCTCTATGTATTATCGTAATTTTATATTTATACTGAATAGGTCTAGTAAATGTGTGCGTTTACTAGTCACTGCAAGTAAACAAATGCACACGGCTGGGGTGTGGCTTAGCATCACGTGGGAACATCATCCGCACCTGTTAAAACTGCTTCAGAAAGTCACGTGACAACAGAACTGATGCAGTGTGATCATGTGCTAATCATTCACTGAACATTGTTTACAAGTGGTGACTCTTGGATTTAAATATGGATATAGTTGTAGATATGTAATATTTATGTCAGCAAAAAATAGTGTGTGTGTTTTAAAAAAATATGGCCTATTTGCTAAAATATGTTAAAAATAACAGTGAATTAGTAACAAAAAAAATACCCTGTTAATTTAATCATTAGGCACACTTTGGTTAAAAGCCTTTTAAAATTAACAGGGTGTTAATTTTCACATGTGACATATGGGCTGGAAATTTCGTCCGTTAACCTGAAGTCCTGTAACACTAAAAATGGAGTTCTCATTGTTAACCCCTTCCCCACCTTCTCTCTGGAGCGTGGAAGGGAATGTCTTCGTGGCGTTGTCCATGCGGTGTTTTCTCCTCTGCGAGGCGTTTCTCTGTTTTGCTCCGCTTCTCCCCAGGCGTGAAGGACGGGCTCCTCAGCAGGCAGGCCCTCATGCTGCCCCTCACCCCCGTGCTGGTCCTGCTGTTGCAGAACACGCGTAACTGGGCGTGTGCTCAGGCTGGTTACTATGGGCAATTTCCATAGGGTCAGCGGAGCCGAGCCTGGAGCCTCCGTTAGATGTGGGGCCTTCGTGGCTGGCAAAGACATGTCCTTTTGGGCAACAGGACCAGGCCCTCGCCTCTGTGCTGCTGGGTGTCCCTCATGGCGCAGCAAGGCCACTCACTGTTCTGAGGAAGGTGAGTGATGAGAGTAGCCTGTGTTGTGAGAGGCACTGTGAGGAAAATGCTGTCAGTGTGATCCTGGAGCCCGAGACAGGAACAGCGCACGTCCTGAGGGGAGGGGCCAGCGGACGGTGTTCAGGAGGTGACGTTTGGGTTGAGCTCTGAAGGATAAGCAGTCACATTGGGAGTGTGGCATGTCAGCCATCCCACCTCCCACCCCACACCTTACTCCTTTGGGAACATGGTGCCTTTGGCTTTTCTATGGGTCAGTATAAGAAACTACTGTGTATGGAGACCCTGTATTTGCAGACCCAGGCAACAAGCTCTGCTTCAGGGGAAGTTTGCCTCTTGTGACCCAGCATGTTTGCTTTTGTTAGTGAGAACTTATAAACCCCCTTGAGTATCCCACTTGGCTGCCAGGAATCTTCCTACTAACATTTAAACTTAAAGCAGAAGAGTTTTCTTTAATGAATTTTTTTCCTGTAAACTCTTCTTTTCATTCCCAAAACCCCTTTAGAAATTATTTCTTGCTCTTTTTATTGTTGCTTAAATGGGTTATGAGTTTTACTATAGTAGCACAAGGCCTTAAGTCCATTTGGAAGCAGGCAAAACATAAATTGCTGTGGAAATAAAAGGCCAAACATGATATGACTCTTCTTAGCATTTCAAACTATCTATTAGGGTGTTTCCAGGTTGCTGAGGACAATTGCCAGGTTTGGTTATTTGGGTGTTATTGCCCATTTCCTTCCAAAGCCATCATTAAACAGCTGAGCATTTGAAATCGGTTTGGGGTTCGCGGTCTTGTAGCAAGATGCTGGCTAATGACTGACCAAGCAAGATTGGGTGGGAGCTCCTCTACTTTTTGATTACTGGGGAGTTGGCTTTCTCCTCTGGCCCAAGTGGTGATTGATGATCCAGAGCCATAAATTAAAGCAGGAAGGGACCAGAGATCATTTGATTTGATAGACCCAAATGGGTTAAGGGATCCTTTTAAAGTTACATAACTAGCCAGTGGCAGAACGCCATTGAAAACCTTGGTCTTTTGACTCTAGTTTCAGGGACCACTTGTATTGGTGTAAGGATTCTTAGACCTTTGAACTGCTGGTTAGGCTTGCATTTTGTATAAAGCATTGGATAGGAGACCTTACCATTACCTGTGTCATTGAATCTAGTTACCCACTGGTAAAAGGAGATAAGGTGTTCCTTACTTGCTTGACAGGTAGAAGCCATTTGCATGTATGTCCATTTTTTTCTCCTTCCCCATTTCAAAGGAAGATGAAGATGTGGCTCCTCCTACTCCTGCTTCTCCCTCCCTGACGGCCAAGGAACCTCACTTCCTTTCTCCTAAGTGCCCTCTGGCACTCTGGATAGTGTAAACTTCCTGAAGGTAGAGACAGTTTTATTCATTGTTGTGTGTTTGCATCTGGAATATAGTAGATGGATTTTTCTTTTATTGAAAAATTGAGATAATGTTTAAATGAACAAATAACTTGTGAGGTTATATATCATAATCCTTCTCAAGACTATACATGTATATTTTTATGTTCATGTGCTCATATCTGCATGTATATGAGTTAAAACTCTCTCAACCTGCTGCCGAGTATTTGTCTTTGGGAAGGACATCCTGATTCCCTATCCTATCATCTCTGCAGGTAAGGATTTTTATCCTGTCAAGCTTCCTTGGGGAGTGAAAATAAGCAACAAGTTTAAGGCTCTGGGAAGGGAGAATGGTATTGGTAGATGGAAAAGGGTAATAAAACTAGGGAGGAAATAGCACTAGTTTCTGTGAGAAATTAGAATAATAGGGACTATTATTCCACTAGCTATACTAGTGGAAATAATCTGAGTTTCAGTTCATTCCATTTACAGCAAAGATTAAATTCAGTAGTCTCTTTTCCCCAAGTGCTCTATTTCTGATTTGGAGCCTATCAATTCTAAAATTCCTGAAATACTAATTAATTGGCTGTTTAATTGTTCTCTATTCTTTTATCTTTGGAGACTGGGAGCAGGAGGAGCTAATAGAGCCCTGAAAAACAATCTCTGGGCCCAGGGAAAGGTCTCTCACCTTTGACTTGGACTTAATCAGTATTCAAAATGGTTTCATTTAGAATCTAAACTTTAGAGCAGTGCACAAAAGTCACCTGAGGAGTTGGTAAAATGCAGATTCTGGAGTGAGGCCCAGAATTCTGCATTTCTCACGGGCTCTCAGCTGGGGCCAGTGTTGCTGGCCCACAGGACACACTTTGGGTAGCAAGCATTTAGAAGAAAGAGCCTAAGAGTGCGAGGTCTTCCAAAGTTAACTGTTTCTTTGGCCTGGACTCATAGTTACTTTGATAGCAGAAGGTCTGAATCCAAGGACTTGGCTTGGAGAAAAAATACCCTTTGAGAAACTCCTGCCCTTTGCCAAATAGTTCATCCCATCCTGGGAGTCTAGAGCAGGGGTGGGCAAACTTTTTGACTCGAGGGCCACAATGGGTTCTTAACCTGGACTGGAGGCCCGGAACAAAAGCATGGATGGAGTGTTTGTGTGAACTAATATAAATTCAAAGTAAACATCATTACATAAAAGGGTACGGTCTTTTTTTTTCAATAGTTTTATTCATTTCAAATGGGCCGTAGTTTGCCCACAGCTGGTCTAGAGAGTCTGCGATATAAAACAATCGAATAACTGGTATTCATGGCGATGCCTCAGCGTTCCATTTGGTGAACTGTCTAGAAGGCAAGCAGGGTAGTAGTCATTAGTTTAGCTATATTTTCATGAGTGATTAAAACCAGTTAAGCTTACGTGGATAAGTCCGACAATCTTATGAGGAAATCTTCATTCCTGGAAGGTAAACACTGTAATACCTGGCCAGTAGGCTTTTTGAGGTGTCAACTGCCACTTGGTATCTTTGTCTAGACCAGCAGTAGCATTCTAGGTTGCTCTTCCAGTGAGGAGGATAAATGGAATCTGCTCTGTTGGCATTGAATTCTGTCTCCATCACTCATTGATATTGAGAACTTGGGCAAGTTTTCAATTTCCCTGACCCTGTTTTACTCTCATACCATTTCATCCCAGCACTTTTAGAAAAGATATGCAAAAACTTCTGGCATAGTTACTATTCCTCACCATTAGCCCCCCCCCCCCCGCCCCTCCCCACTCGCTTTTGATCTGGTTGGCAACTTGCTGTTTGGAGATTAGTGGTTCTTGGCTACCTCTCACCTGAACATCTTCACTGGCTTCTTTCTACTGGTAAGAGGAATGTTGGAAGGTATGCAGACTTCCTTAAGCTTTTGCAAATCTCTGGAGCTTACAGATGGGAGCAGATACTCTTGACTTCTCAGCGTAGACCATCAGAGTTTAGATGAACCTTTTTCACAAGGTAGAGTGATCCATATACACATTTATGTTAAACACACACACATTTAAAGTTTGTGTTGTGTGGGAATAATAGTGACCAGTTATTAGCCCCTGGGTCTCTTCTCTAAAAATGGTTGGAATTCCAGGCTACTATGTGCTGTGTAGGCTCCTCTAGCTGAGGCGTGATAAGATATGGTCTGAGCCTTCCTAGGTTAGAAAGGGTGTGGCAGGTATTCAGTTCCTTTGTGCCATGTAACATTGAATTGCACTGGCCTTGGTCTGGACCGAGGCTTGTCCTTGGTTAGATTAGGCACACCCCATATAATACTTGGCTTTCTTTCACTCTTGCCTCCCAGCTCTGCCTGCCTCTTAACTTTGGATTCTTCTTTTTCACTATGAAATGAGGGTTCAGTTGCTCTTTTGTGCTGGTGCCTATACCCTTCCCATCTCTGAGCTTTTGTTTATTCCATATCCTGCTGTTCTCTAAAACTTTACCAAAACAATCCGTGAGATTACTGATTCATTACTCAGCTTTCTCAGAAATAAGACTGCTTGGTATTTATTGGCCTTACAGTAGTGTTTGCTTATCAGGTCTTAAGTCCTTATGACCTTATTCTGTGAACTCTACAAACAACTTCTATAACTTAAAACATATATATGATCTGCATAATTAATATTAGTAACATATGTATGTGAAGTATTTAACTTTTTTTAGTCCCCATAACTGAAGCAAAATCTAATCAGAGGACCTGATTTAGGAACCCTGTTTCGAAGTTGCTTCTAACTTGCTGTGTGACTTTAGGCACTATTTAACCACACTCACTGGGCCTACATGTACCTTAACCTGTAAATTAAGATTGGATTAAATCAGCTTTTGAAACCACTGTGGTTTGTTGGGGGTGAGGATGGGAAAGACAAAGCAGTCAGGGGGTTTATATATTGAAGACTTTTCCCCATTTAATAAGTTGGAAAAAACTCATGATGGCAATTAACATCACTACAGTCTGGTTTATTTCACCAAGGATCTAGGAGGCCATCCCAGGGCTCCGTCTCTTTGCTCCTGCTCCTACATTCTAGCAGCACACAGATTTTTGTAAGCCTCAATGCTCCCCATCGAGTCCTTCTCCATCTTCAAAAGACTTGAGTGTAAAACATGTCCTGTCCTGTCAAGAAACATTAGTTGTCCCTGTGGACGAAAAGGGGCCATATATTAAACCTGACCATCTCAGGCCGCCTGTGGTGGCCTTACAGAGGATGGTCTAAATTAAGACTTTTAACTAAAAGCAGTTTATGGTGGGTAGTCTTGTCCTAGAAATCTTCCCTGACAAAGGTCAGTTTTCACCTTTACCAATAGGCCTGTTTTTTTTTTTTTGTATCTATAACAACATTCCTTTGGAATGTCAAAGTAATTTTTTTCAGACCCCTCAAAGCAGAGGCACCACTCTGTGGAGACCACAAATCCCTCATTATTAACTGTTGACTGTTAACCGTTCTATATTCACCTATGTAAGACAAGTATGTCTACCATTTTACTTTTTATCCAATCCGAGGTTTCCCTGCTTTGCTTTCTCTGGCCTCCCTAATCTGTCACAAATAGATTTCATGTAACCCATAACCCACTTACGGCTCCTCTTTTGATTGTAATGTATAAACTAAGGTGCAAAACTGGCATTCTCTGGAGCATTTTCTGAATCTGTTGAGATTTTGCTTCCTGGCAATTATCAATTTGGCTCAAATAAACTCATAAAAATTCTCTACAGGCTTGAGTATTTCTTATATTGACATCCCCGTCTTCCCAGAGTACCTTTTCCCCACTTTGGTGGCAGAGTACACTTCACCTTTCTGGCAATTGTGTATGTGTAAAGAGAGGGGCAGGGTCATTGTTTCTTCATTCTAATCATGCAGTGCCTGGTGGTGTACTTTTCTGGAAGTGCCATAGATCTACCATATGGCTCAAAAACTCTTTTCTCTTTCAGGATCGAATCATCAATTTAGTTGTTGGCATCTTAACATCCTTATTGATTCTAGTAAGTATCTTTATTTTGTGTCTCACCCTGGCTCTTAGCCAAAGTTTTAAAAACTTTAGTATTGTGGTTCAATTAACTCTTCAAAAAATACCTAAAAGGGGCCAGCATATCAGCACGTGAAGCATTCCAGTCATAATTACATTAAGACTTTTCAATTTTATTACCACTTAAAATTGCAATTAGTAACTTGAGTAGCTAAATTGGTTTTCACATAGTTGAATATGTGAAATAGTACAAGTCAAATAACTTATTTTTTCTGAGTATGCCTAGTAAATAAGGAATGTGTCAGTGTCTACCACAATTCCCTTCTGTACATACCCTACAGGTCATCACTTTTTTTGTTAATATCTTAAATTTACTTTGTTCCTTAAAGCACATTCATCATATTTTGGGTTAAAAATATTTGGTCATATTACACAGCAATTTTTCATCCTGAATAATATAGGTTGGTGCTATCACAGTAAATAAAAAAAACAAAGCTATTTCCCATAGTCTGAGAGTGACATTTCTGTGGCGCATATTCATTAAATGTAAGAAAATTTTAGGCAATTTGTTAACAAGGCTTATTAATAAAAAAGAATAGATTGCTGTATCTGTGGTAGAAATAGATCTCCATAGGGCATTAGAAATCCCTTTCAATATTTTTCAAAATGTTAAGCAAAAACAGTTTTGGTCATATTCGTCATATTTTTTGTTGTTGGGAGTATTCAAAATAACAAAAAGGTTAGAACTTTTCCCAATGTAATTATTAATCCTAGGAATGAGGCTAAGATGCTTTTTAATCTTTGTTAAGAGATTATTTCGAGGTTAGCTAGTTATACTGCTCTTTGTTTTGTCTCCTTTCATAAAGGAGGAAAAAATTAGAAAGAGGAAGTACTAAATGAAGTAATAGTCAAGCAAGTATTTTATTAAACATTACATTAAAATTAACATTCCGTAAGGCAAATCTGGTGATACCATTTTACAATGTGAAGTATATATTACATTGTCTAACCAAATTACTCCTAAGGCCTAATTTCTCTTCATACAGGTAACGCTGATCAGTGCTTTTGTTTTCCCTCAACCACCTCCAAAACCATTGAATATATTTTTTGCTGTCTGCATCTCTTTGAGTAGCATTACTGCCTGCATACTTGTGAGTACTGTTTAGAATTGAAATTGAATATCCTGGAGGGCTGAAGGTTGCTGTGCCTGGACAAATGCCCAGCTCTGGGTCTATCTGAAAGGGTATCTCTAATTAACAACCCCACCCCTAAGGATGTCAGAATTCTCAATATTAATTGCAGGGTTTTCTTTTATAATTTGAATTCCTTTTCTCTTAAATCCCAAAGTTGTAACCTTAAAGAGAAACTTCCCTTGGTGCTAAAAAATGGAAAAAAATAAATACTTAAAAAGACTTAGGTGGCCAAAAATTTGTTGAACTTTACTTATCTTCCTTCAAGAACTGCATACTGGGCTCAACAGGCTTTGGGAAAGGCCATTACTGCTCTTACAGGAAGAGATAGAGCCACTAGCACTCTGGATTTATTTCTAATAAAAAGTCTGAGTAATTCTCCAGGGAAACCTAGAGCTGCAGTTGTATCCTTGTCACTACAGTTTCAATTTTACTACAGAGCTTTTCTTTGAGGTGAGAAAGATGGTGATAGGCCTCAGTTGGGTATTTGCCAAGTGTTCAGTCATTCATTAGTTGGTTATTTTATTTCCTTTGATGAGAGGCAGAATCAACACAGTAAACCCATTAAGAGTATTTGTTTTGACTCACATAGGGCTTGACTCATAATAGCAATATGCTCATTTAACTTAAGATTAAACAGGATCTCTAAACTTCTAATGCACCGACTCTGCTGTCCTATGATCTGAGGGGAGGACTGGCCACCTCACTTTAGGAGCCTTTGGAACAAAGCTACCAGAGATGCTCTCCTCCCATCCCCAGCTTAAAGCCAGAAGTGACTAACAGTGATTTAGTTTAAACCAAATACATGCATATGTAAGCCCAATTTTGTACTGGCAGTCTGAATTGTATATGAATTAAGAAGTTGTTGCCCCTTCCAGTATCTAAAGGAATTGTATTTTTTACTAAATATGAAGGGGTGGGGAAAGATAGGTTTGTTTGTATGGGAAAATATACAAAAGAATAGACTCTGGCATACTCTTAACTGCAAACCTACTTTTGCCCACCCTATATTTAAAACATCCAAATGGCACACATTTTTGAATGCTTGCCAAATGATTGGGGGATGCTGTTGATTTAACATAGAACAGTGTTAACTGAGCAAACAGCAACAGTATGATTTTGGATGTGGAAACTTAGTGGTACTACTTGAATGATAAAGAATGAGAATTAAATTCTGGCTGCAGTAAGTCTCAGGAATGTAGATTAATACAAAATCTGTCTCATCCAGAGGAAAAATAATTAGTTGTATTTTAAATACTTGAACCAATGGCTATTACTTAAATTTTTATTTAATTCTTCTTCTTTTAGATCTACTGGTATCGACAAGGAGACTTAGAACCGAAATTTAGAAATCTAATTTACTATATCTTATTTTCTATCACCATGTTATGTATATGTGCGAACCTGTACTTCCATGATGTGGGAAAGTGAGGCTGCCAAGGAGAAAATACTTACCAGGTCTCTTCAAAGCTATACATTAGGACTGTGAATAAAAGCTGGATAAGGTATGCTGAAGAATCTCCTGCACAAGTCTGATACATGATTTTCATGTTAACTGTAAATCTAAATTCCCTCTTGCAGGGGAGACTTTATATAGATCACTTTGCTTTTTTAAGGAGCTGATGTTGCACTTAAACATTCCAACCCTTAAAGCTCAAATAGCACAAGTAATTTTCACTTTTGAAATTGAAATTTTTTATAATGTAATGGCATGGCGAAAGGCTATGTAACAAACAATCTTGCATTTTAAGACAAATATTCTTTTATTTCTGTTAAACTGAATATACAATTATTGTTCCCTAGGCAACCAACTCTTGCTTAAAACTACAATTTGTTTTCACATTAACAAAACAGAGACGGTGAAAAGACAATTTGATTGTGAAGATCTAATTACAATAATAAATAAAATAATTTATACAAGGCTGTTTTTTTTTTTTTTGTTTACTTTTCCATAGAGTCATATTTGTTAAAGCTTTAAAAGGCTAGTTTTGGTTCAACCTTCTCTAGTACAGGGATGACTCTTGATTTGTTTCATTTCATTACAGAAGCAAATTTTGTTTTTTAAAATTGCCCGAGAGGGAGAAATTTTATCACACCCTCACCAGCTAATGCACTAAGTGAACAGCAAACTCTGACACCCTCCTTAATTATTTTCTGGATACTTTATATTGTAAAACACGTAAGAAATGGTCATAGTATAAGACAGGGAACTTCACTTCCTTCCCATTTCATTTTACTTCAAAGTGCTAATTTTGTAAACTGATGACAGTGGGTTCTGAAGAAGTGAAAACTGAGTTTTGACACTACCCTCATTCATAGTCCCTTTAAAGTAATAATAATAATAATAAAAAAACCTGTAGTGAATATTTTTTATCTCTTAATGCTTTCTTCTCTACCCAGCTTGAATCGGCTCCCAATGCCAGCAATCAGTAAAACCAAAGGAAACTGCAGCACAATCACCTCCTAGGTCTGTGTCCTTGTATGCTGGTCAGTCTCAAGCTAATGATAATCTTTTTGAAGAAGGTCACTGGTAACTCCAGACCATGTTGATGAAATATAAACAGGCTTACTTGGGACTGGACAGAGACTCATATCTGATCATCAGAGATGAATATTGCCATTTCTAAAACAGTAGTTAAACTTTGGTGATTTAAAACTTTTCTCAGTGGCTGAAGTGAATGAAATTCCCTGCTAACAGATGGCACTTATCACAGGGATCTATGTATTTAAGACCTCCCATACTATACTTCCATAAGACTAGACCGCAGATGATATATTTAAAGGAGGTAAAAAGTCATAGCAGCAACACTGTTCTTGGCTTAAGCACTGTATGTATTTAAAAGCCAGAGGAATGGTAAGTTAAGCCTCTTGGGGGTTTCTCCTATTTCTTTGGGGATGTTGTAATTAACAGTGTGGCTTCTTTGCCTGAACTACCTGTTTCTAAGAATTACCTAATGACAGTTTACCAAATCTTCAACATCCTTTGAGTCTTCTGAAACAGGACTGCCCAAAGATGACCCAATGATATTTGATTCTTCTCGATGATGTTGGAATATGGGATCTGTAATGAGTTAAATTTAAATCAGTCTTAAATATATATAACATATATATTTCCTAATCCATGTCAAGAATCTAGAGTAAGTATTCTACCAAAGTGAAAAATTTAACAAGAAGACTAATCTTCATCGTTGGATCAAGAAAGACTAAAACAACTGAATTAAATATCTGCCTGATTTGTCTCCTTAAGACTTACCAGGCATATGATGGAGATGTATCACAGTACCTGTTAGTGTTGTCAATGGCAAGACAGATTCCGTATCTATAACATCTGATGCCTGGATAAAGCCATGTGGTGAAGGAACAATAAGTATTGTTTCATCATCAATTGTTGTTTGACCAACTTGTTCTTCTATAGTAGGAGACTCTAAATCCTAAATAATAATAATAATAAAAAAAGATTCTGACTCAAATTCCTTATTAGTTTTCCTTAAGATCCCAAACATGTTTAACTTTCAAGGATCCCATCCTATATAATAAAAGCCTAATGTGCTAAGTGTCCAGTGGTCTGTTCAACCAATCAAAGTGTAATATGCTAATGATATGCTAAGGCTGCTCAACCGCTCGCTATGATGGGCACTGACCACCAGGGGGCAGAGAGTCAACCGTTGACCAGTCGCTATGATGTGCACTGACCATCAGAGGGCCGACACTTGTACTCATAGGTTAGCTTGCTGCTGGGGTCTGGCCGATCAGGACTTGAGTGAGAAGGGAGACGGGATGGACATTCCCTGGAGACCTCCTGTGGTCCCTCCCTGCCCCGATCGTGCACCAGTGGGGGTCCCTCGACCTGGCCTGGGACCCCTCAGGGGATGTTGGAGAGCCGGTTTCGGCCCGATCCTGTAGGCCAGGCCGAGGGACCCCACTGGTGCACGAATTGTACATCGAGCCTCTAGTTTTAAAATTAATATATAAAGAAATGAAAGTTAAGGTCTTAAAATGGACAAAAGAACCAATTCAGTTATAGGTGCCCTGATTATAGAATAATGCTGTTCTGTGGCATGAGGTTCCTAAGCTAAACCATAAAGATCTATATTAATTACCCTCAGGAAAATGCTTCCATGGGTTCCAACAAATGTTTCCAAGGGAATGCTTTTATTTAGTGAGGGACAGAGGAAAGACAGAGCAACACTGCTGGTTGACTGATACTTCTGTGGTCAGAGGTATGGGTTTGCACTTTATTTTGTGTCTAAAGAAAAGCGGTACCACAGGATATCACCCGGTAAATTATTTCTAAGCTCTTTCCAAACTGCAGGCTTGAAGCTCAAAGCAAGAACCCCTAGGCTGTTCACTTAAGTGTAACTTACCTCAGTAACGTAAGTACAGGCCAAATGAGAGCGTGATTCTTCCTCTTGTTTAAGGTCTTCTTCTGTTCTGACCATAACACTATTCATCAGTTCTGTGCTATTTTGGTCACTGAATTTGGATACACGAGCATCATTAAATGATGGCTCTACAGTCACCTTAGGCTGATGAATTTCATCTGGGAAAGTATCTGCTTCTAGGGCATCTGGAGGCTCAGGAAAATCTGATGAGTGCATATCATTATCTACTGTCAGTTCTGCTTGGGATATGGAAGAAGTGATGTCCTCTGTGGCAACTGTCTGAATGATGACTCTCGGTGTGTGACACTGCACTGTGACATTGTCACTTGTGTTCAACAAATGCTCTGGCTATAAAATGTTAAAAAAGAAATATCAATGGCAAAATGAAAAAGTACCTATCATATTCAAATTACAGGCAACAAATTACATTTATAGGTGCTAATATGGGCTACTGTTCACCCCCACCTCTCACTTCTGGAACTGCAGTTTTCTTATCACGATTTTTCTAGAAACCCTGTTCTTTGCTCACATGGGCCTTTGCTCACCTAATATTCCTACTCCCCTAATCTAAGTCCATCACATGTAAAGAGACACAGGGAGTGAGGGATTTACCCCAGTGAAGGCAGAATGAAGATGTAAAATATTGCTCCTGGGACAACAGTGATAGGGAGAATTGTTTAAATAAATGAACTATTAGTGTGGGCTCTTATATAAATTAATCTTGGTCCCTAACAGGTATTCAAATACTTGAACTGAGCTCAAAATAAATTTCCCTCCCCTCAGCTTGTTATGGAAGGCACATGGGTGCTAGCATAGTATTAAAAACTAGAAAAACATGGTGACATCTGTCAGCCAATCTTCTCTACAAAAATTTGAAAACCCAAAGAGTTTATGTAAGGTAACATACAGATAAAGCATGAACGATGATCTGTTCAGGAGAAGCAGGTGCAGCAGCCGTCAGGGTTACTGTGGGACTAGCAGTCAGAGTGAGGGGAAGGCCTTGGCTTGAGCCTGTCTGAAGCAGGTAGGTACCTGGAGTCCCAGTGGGCTGTAAATGGAAAGACTAAAAGAATAAAAACAACATCAGCACAGGTGCATAGACTATTGAGTTAAGTAAGTAGACTTACTAGTACTCATTAAGCCTAGTTTTGCATCCCAAATGGGGACTAATTTACTAGCCACAAAAGTACATACCAATTGTGTAGGTGTAAACAAGTAATAAAATGGAGGTTATAATATCCTTTACTATGTATCCCTCTTAAGTAATTACTTGGCCTAGAGTTAAAAATAGAGAGGCAAGGCCTTTATCCTGCTCTTTGCTTTCTGTATTTCTATGCTCTGCTCTTACTTGTTTCATGGGACTAAGATGTGGTCACATGAGCCACTGTTTCTCTTGTTATCCTTTCTCTTTAGCACATAAAAACTAGCATTCTCCCAATTTCAAAAGCTTCACATTTTTTAAAAGGCACTGCAGCAGTGTTACTTGAAAAGATTTTTTTCATAGAATGATTTTATCAAATATTTTTTATATTAAGAGGAAATGTACAGACATAGCAATTAGCAGTGTTCTGCTAAAGGAAAAAAAATTACTATTTGAAAAGCTGGTAAACAGACAATACATTTATTTTTTTGATATTATAGAAGTATGACAACTATTCAACACCCATACACCTTTCACAACCATAAGCTTCTATATAATAATTTGAGTTTGGTTTATATCCTAATGCTCTAAAGAAGTATTTGCATGTTTTTTAGTCTGAAATAAAGTTCTGTTTTCTACCTTTGAAAAAAGATCTTTCTATCCCTATTTTGTAGACTGCTGGGTTAGGCTTAAGTAAACTAACAGAAGTTCTCAAAGAGAACTTTTTGCTATGTTGGCTGTCCTTGCGAGATTTGGCTGTGGAGAGTAAACTCTTGCACTAATAGCCCTTATGTTCACAGCAAATAAATCTTAACATAATTTAAAGAAAATCTACTTTATATTTTCTTCATGAAAATTGAGCTAATTCTGGCTTTACCCTATTTAGAAAGCAGGGCAATAAGTGCGAATTTTTTAAAATATATTTTTATTGATTTCAGAGAGGAAAGGAGATGGAGAGATAGATAGAAACATCAATGATGAGAATCATTGACCAGCTGCCTTTGCATGCCCTCTACTAGAGATCAAGCCTGCAACCTGGGCATGTGCTCTGACCTGGGAATTGAACTGTGACCTCCTGGTTCATAGGCTGACACTCAACCACCTGAGCCACATCAGCTGGGCAAGAAATGGGAGTTTTTAAATAAAATTTCCATCTCCCCAAAAAGAAACTCCTTCAAATTAGCAGTCATAGGTTTGCCTATTTTGGAAGGTTGGAATAAATTGTAGTCAAACACTATATGGCAGTGGTCAGCAAACTGGCTCGCGAGCCACACATGGCTCTCTGGCCCCTTGAGTGTGGCCATGAAGTTTCAATTGCACTGTACACCTGCACATGGTATTTTGTGGCAGAGCCACACTTAAGGGGCCGCAGTTTGCCGACCACTGCTATATGGTATTTTCTGTCTAGTTTCTTTCACTTAATATGTTTTCAAGGTTCATTCTGATTGTAGCATGTATATAAATACTTTTCTCTTTTACTGCCAAATAGCTGTTTGTAGGCTATAGGGCATTCCATTTACCCATTTCCCAATGGGTGGACATTTGGGTTGTTACTGGTTATTATGAATATGTTTATGTATAGGTTTTTATTTAGATATTTCTCTTAGGCTACCTGAAATTAGAATTGGGTCACATGGTTTAACTGTATTTTTAATACTTTTAGAGACTACAAGATTCTTTTCCAATGTGGCTATGCCATTTAGGACTGTGACTTTTAAATTCTGCATCCTCGGCGGCTAGTACAATGTTTACTGAATGAAATGTTGTTAAATAATTTATTCCACAAGGTTTTTCTCAAATAACTAATATGAACCTTTTGGTTATATATTTACTTACGACTCAATACAAAGTTATAGCATGCATGTGCCCTACTCATTAGCACTGTCATTTTTATATATAAAAAGAACATATTATTGGTTTATGTACAGGTGGAGAAAAAGACTAAAATTAATTATAAAAGTGGAAGGCTAATTTATGTTGTCTTCTAAATATCTGGCCTCAAAACCATGGACATTGTTACACTTAATGCCAGTCATGTTTTCATATTTCATTTGCTTATACGTAGCATTTCCAAAACTAATTCCAGCTGATCTTTCTTATACATAAAAATGGCTAATATCTACTATGTGAAATATTACTCACTGGAAGGATCTCAAACGTTTGTAGTGTCCCACTGTTTAGTGTTATTGTTTCCGAGTCAACAGGAGCAGCAGGGGAGTCTGTTGAAGCTGTGGCAAGAGCAAGGACAACAATAAAATGCTGTATAAATGTCAATTTCCTAGTGTACTACTTACTTATGAAGGCAATATTATACTGAATAATTTGTCTGGAAAGCTGAATTCATTTAAATTTCTTTTGAGACATTAAGAAATGGATTTGTCTGGGATGGCATAGGTCAGGGATTGGCAAACTGGCCCACAGTCAAATCCAGCCCACTACCAGTTTTTGTAAATCAAGTATTACAGGAACACAGCTACATGCGTTTCTTTTCTATGGTTACTTTTGCACTACAGTGGCAGAGTTGAGTAGCTGTGAGAGAATATTTACCAGCCCTTGGTATGGGTCGTAAAATATTTCTAGTGTTAGTAATTAAGAGGAATACACTGAGACTAACTTGTAAAGAAATAGGAAGTTGCTAAAAAAGAAAATTTCCTAGACATTCTGGTAAGTGGTATAGATGTCTAGAATGGTAGTCCTAAAACACTAGGGTTTAGTTTTAGTGGCATCACCTCTTAGCAATGTAAACTTGGGCAAATAACTTACTTTAATTCAAACTGAAGTCCAGAGACTTTGTCCTGCCTACCTCATATAGTCGTGAGGATTAAAACCATGAAATAAATATAAGTATTTCAAACAACCACGTTTGGGAGACTGAACAGCACTCTAGAGATCAAGCAGTATAATCTCTTTAGAGATGTGTCATCTGAGACTCAGACTTTCTCTGTCTGCTGAAGGTTACCTAGAACTAAAACTTTACTAGAAGAAAGGTCTCTTCTGGTGCTTTCAGTTGCACCTGTAGGTATATCCATCTGAAAAATGACTTGCAATCAACTCGTGTAATGTTTATTTTAAGTTTATTATATTCTGACTAAAACACTTCTCAGTTGGAAAGAAATGCACTTCATTTGGGTTATTTCTCTTACTATTTGATGGATTCTTAAGATCATACCTAGAATAATTTGAAGTGATTCCTGATAACCTAAATCAAAGGTAAACAAACTGTAAATGTGCCTCGAGGCTAAGCTATGCTGTGAATGAACATTAAGGTATCATTTATAAAATGCTATTTTCCGAAAAATTATTGCCAACACAGTAGTCAACAAAAATTGTAGCAATCTCCATGCACCATCAATTTAGAGCCAACAGTAGCTCTTGTATTTATGGTGGACTAGTAATTTCAGTTGCTTTGCAATTGTTGAGTATAAAAACAAGCAGTGCCAAAGAAAAATTCTTCATGCTTTATTACAGTGATAGAAAACGAAAGCAAATAACCAAACTTAAATTAGAACTTTAAGAATAAGACAGGAATGCTTAATATAAGTGTCTATAAGGTAACTTTGATAGTCATTGCATATACACATATATAGTGTTAATTACATAGGTGGCCCAGTGATTTTTAGACAGGATCGTAGGGTACATTTGAAAATCTGTAGGGTGTTTTTTCCCCATGACTGGAAAGCACTACGTGCATTCTGTGGGTCAAGGGACACTGACCATCCTGCAGTGTGTAGGAGTCCTGCCAACAAAGAACTGCCCCACTCAAAATGCCAATAATCCCGTGGTTGAGAATGACACACAGTGACTGGTGTACTCTTGGCAATGACCTTCCCATAGTCAAGCTGCATTATGTAGAGGGAAAAAAAGTAATGTAAAAGTAAGTTAAGGATAATATACATGGCTCTGAGAATTTTATGTTCATTGTCACTCTAATGGGAAGAAGTAAGATGATAAACTTGGCTTAGGTCTTAGGAAATATATTTCCCCTTCCTACAACAATTGCTAGAGGTTCTCATAATCTCATTAAGCACAAAGATGTCAGGGGCTAAGGAAAAGACAGATAAATCAACAGTTCCCACAGGAAACTGGCTCTTTAGTCCCTGAAGAAAATCTTTTACAACCTCATCAAAATCCCTTTCTTTTACATGCCACCTCAAATCCATTCAAATTTGTGACTTCCAGAGAATTACCACGAAAGATGTGCCACCTTATGGTCTCTATTTCCTTGCTCAATTGACTATATGAGGTAGTTTTCTATTAACTATTAATTTATAACATCTAGAAAGGTAATTTCATATTGTCTACAATGGCTGGCCAATTGGTTATCAGCACTTCCTGTCATATTCATCTTTTGTGCAAATATTCAGCCAAAGAGATCCCTTAGATCTCCTTTAATTCATCAACTTGGATAAATCTCAACATTCTAGAAGATTGCAAGGAATCAGAGCCATTTACCAAATTATATGGGTCACATAGCAAAAAGTCTTGAGGTCCAAACACTTACAGACATGGGTGATCTGGACAGGAATCTGCAAGGCTGCCATGGGGCTTGGGGAGATAGCTGTATTGTCTTCCAAGCGGGCCACTCTGATCTGAACGTGCTGTACACTGGAACTGGAATTACTGTTTGGAACTCCAGATCCCGATTTGTTCTCCAAAAGCGTTGGGTTGTTTTTTTGATTCTCATGTAACTGTTTAAGACCTTTTATTAAGACTGAAGGGAGATGGGTAGACAAAAAGAACATTGACTCTCCGACAGACCACCATCTAAGCAGCAAGGGAGGTGGGGGTAAGGAGGGAAAGTATTTGGAATAAATAATTGTATGCTGGATGTGAAATCTTACCAAAATAATAAAAATATTTTAAAACTACAGCCTGTCTGGGAATTTTTAGAAATGTTCTCCATCACAACAGACTTAAAAAATTCATGACATAATATGTATTGTTCTTGCCATTTAAGATGCACTGAAAAATATCCATTGTGAGGAACATGGAAATAGGACATTTTCCGTGTCCTAGGGTTTTTCATAAAATTCTTACTACTTAGTAAAAACATTGGTAATGCTAAATAGCTTATTTTCATTTTAAAATGAAAATGTACTTTCCCCCACAAGGACTCAAGGGCACTTGAATATTTTAGCCACTGCAAGAACAGCAGCTCATCGTCTCCAAGCTAATACCCATCACCTTGAGTTCTTGTCATGATAAACTACATCAGTCCTCCCAGGTGGTGCTGCAGTCTGGCTTGGTTCATGTTACATTAGTATTCATTCACTGTTCTGGGGTCTTATCAGATTTATACATTTATAACAGAGTATTTAATTTTTTTTAAAAAAGCACATTTTCATCAAGCCAAAGTTTCTCAGCATTTAATTTTCCTCTGGAAAAATAGATGTAGGAGAACTATATTAAGGGGAATAAATTTGATAACCTAAATTAAGCAGGTAATTAGTTATTAGTGCCTAAGTGCACAGCAGGTAATGAAAAGTATGCTATGCCTTACTTTTAAGCAATCCCAACGTAACATTTCTAGATTTACATAAATGATATTAAAAATTTACAGAGCTATTATTTATTTATGTATTTATTTTCTATTGTCTAAAGTTTTACATAGGTCTCCTTTTCCCCCAGTTGACCCCCTCCCCCATCCCTTCCCAGCCCAGGCAAGCCCCCATCACCCCAGTGTCTGTGTCCATTGGTTATGCTAATATGCATGCATGTAATTCCTTTGGTTGCTCTCTAACCCCTCTCCCCTACCATTTGTGTTCAGATCGATCTATTCTTGTTCATTACAGAGCTATTGTTGTACAAAATAATTTATCACAGATTTTCTCTCATATTATTCAACTCATAAAAGTGGATTAAACTTCAGTTTTCAGAAGCAGAAGCCCTCTTAGTTACTTGGTGTAAAAAATGAAATGGAAGTTGTCTTTTAAAAGGAACTCTATATAAGAGTGTCCTAATGATTGCTCTGAAAAAAAATAAAAAGAGGTAAAAAAAAACCCAAAAAAACCAAAAAACAAAAAAACTTCAGTTTTCAGAAATTCATCTTTGTACACAATGAAAATATATACAATTTAGTTCTTCATAGTTTATGTGAAAACAAGAATGTGTACAAATGTGTAGATTTTTATCTTAGGTGCCTTGAAAGTACAAATCACATCAACTCTTGTTTTCCAAGAAATAGGGCATCAGAGATTTAAGTGAAAATCTGTATCTCATTATCTTTTTAGCTGAGACAAAGAACTTCTAACTTCTAACTCATGAGGAGCAAATATGGTTAAGAGAAGGGACTTAAGCAAGAAATACATTACCAGGGAATGAAACATCTTTATGGTTTGCAATTTGCCTTTTGATGGTCCACCATTTACTTCGAAGCCACTGTGGTGAACGAACACTGCTCCATCCCTCTGCTAACAGATCCCAGTTTATGTCATTTTCATCAGCTACATCAAGCTCTGCTATCCTATAGGTTACAAAATAAGCACCTGTTAGATGTTAGTTTATTTCTCCATAATATCCCTTCTCATGATGACACTGGTGGTAACAGGAATGGCAGGTTATGTCATTGAGATGCTATTGTTAAGTTGCATGGGGTAGGTAGGATTCCAACAGTGCAGAGCTGTTTCCAGAGCTAAGAGCTATGAAATATCACCAGCAACAGACTTTTGTTAATGGTACAACCAATGGGCAGAACTGTAAACGAACCAGATAAAGCACTGTGAAGGAATGGGAGTAGCTAAAGGTCAGAATAGGGTAAGAACAGGTTTAGTTGTATAGTGTTCTGCAATGTTTTATAGCATGTTATAGGAAGTTATTTCCAGGATCTGAGCTTTCCCATTTGTAAAATTAAAAAGTATTTAGAAATGAGCTATTTATAAAGACTAATTAAAAAAAACACACTATTAAAAACAAGACCCAAAACAAAAATGACAAGATAAAAACAACTCCAGCAACAACCCAACCCTCCCTAAAAATAACTAAATTTGGGGTTTTGATGGTTTGTTTTCTAGCTTTAACTCTCATGCTGATTTTGATTTTCAGTAGGGAACAGTCACAATAATAGCTTCTATTAATTACTTCAGTGTCTCAAATATTTTCTTGATGGTTTTTTTGCCCATTTGAGTCACTGACTCTTCATGGTTAAAGTAACTAATTAAAAAAATAAGCTTAGGATTATTACCTTAGTTATTTTTTAATATGTATGAAACGCAAGTGCCTGATCTGGTCCAGTTTGAAGGTGTGGGGTAACTGTAGACTGGGTCCCCTTCTTGGCATTCCTAGCACAGTAGCCAAAGATCGGAGGGCATGGAGACTGAACAGCCCTCACCTGCAGCATGGCCACCTAGCCCAGGAATGAGGCACACACCGGCGGGACAGCGGAAAAGCTGCACTGACGCGGCCTGTGCCACACCTGTTCTGTGGATATAGAGAACTCAGTCTCCACGCCTTCAATCTGGTACTTTGCACAAGCACTAACATCACTATAAAGGAACAAACAAAAAATAAAAAAGAGCTCAATATGGAATATGGGAAGGATGCTTTTCAGACATTAGGCACTTAGGGAAACCAAAAGAGGAAAATCAAGGCGCCGACAGCAATTAAGAAGCTTCTGTCATTAAAAGATTTAGGACACAAACCTGAGGATGAGATTGATTTCATCTTCCTTGGTCCACTCAGTACCTCCACTCTGCTTCCAGTTCAGGTAGTTGAGCCATTTAGAACGACACTGCTTTTCTGAGCGGGTACCCACTCGTTCTGCCACAGCTGCCCAAGACACACCCTGTGTGACGGTGTCACCGGGCTCAGTGCTGGTCAATTCATGAACCACCTCTGCCAGTCTCTTTTCTTCTTCTTCGGTCCACTTCCCTGAAAAAGGAAATCATCCAGAACACTACTGCTACCTGCTCGCTCTCTCTCTCTCTCTCTCTCGCAGATCAGACTCAGCCCTGTATTTGTAAGGACTGCTGGGAAGTAGGCAGTAATACTAAAATTATTTCTGAATAACCCTCAGGTGTGAAACTGCATATAATACCTACTCGAACAGTTGCATTTTACTAACCCAGGCAGGTTCTTAGTACAAAAGAAAATACTACAGAATACAAATACAAAGCACACAGTGACTATTTAAGAAAAACTACTCAAAGCATAACTAGAAAGAATTTTATGTACTCTCCAGTTGTACTTGATCATAAATGGGAGGAGCTTCACCGATGGCTTCATGGGCACAGAAACTCATACTCTATCTTAGGCTCAACAGGAATGAATGGTGAGGGCAAGTGAAATAACATATATGGCCTCCCACCCATTTTAGTAAAAATAAAAATAGGTTTAGACTGTCTCCTTTCCCCACTATCCCCACTACTGTAAATACAAGTCTGAGACTGGCATTCATGCATATTTTTATTACAGGTTTTTCTGAACTCATAAACCCACTAATAACATGTAATGCTGCTCTTGGTCTTTTCTTAAGGAGCTTGAGTAGAAAAACAGAAAGGAAAAGACTTGTTTCTATTTTGTTACTATTAGTAGGTAAAGACTTCTGGAAAAATTTAAAAAGGCTATGTGCTTGCTTCCAAGATTTGTTTAATCAATATTTATTGCCTATTATGTGTTAGGCACAGTCTGGATACCATGGATTCAAGACAATGTCCTGCTCTCCCATGGTAGGAAAGGAAGGGAAAACCCAGACTGCTATCTCATGGTGTGGCACAGTGGAGAGAACTCCTGATCAGAAACAATATGTAGCAACATGGAAAGATGATGTGCAGCTCAAACTCTCAGGCTGGCAATCCAGGAATGGCACGGTTTTTGTCCAAATCATGCTAACGAAGGGGGTTCTGTACTCACAACATCTTACATGAACCTCTAGGGTCCATCCTACATCTAAATCTCCCATTCTTACTTCATTCATTAAGTTGTCATTCACTGGAGAATGAGTTGGTGGGATTTATGTCTTCATTGCCTTGCAGATAATAGTGCTGGTGGAGGGATTTAGCAGGAAACATTACTGATTTCACTTTAGCAGGGTAGGAGGGTGAAGAAAATATATATATACTGGAAGTTCAAGCTTAATTTGAGAACTATTTTTCTTATTAAAAGACTAATTAGCCCAGTAATACTTTCAACAATAAGGATTAAAAAAAAAAAAAAAGGACTAATTAGCCTGGCCGGAGTAGCTCAGGTGGTTGAGCATTGTTCTGTGCACTGAAAGGTTGCTGGTTCGAACCCTGGTCCAAGCACATATGGAAGGCAACCAATCTATGTTTCTCTCTCACACTGATGTCTCTCTCTCTCTCTCTAAGCATGTCCCAGATGAGGATTAAAAAAACAAAACAAAACTGTTCAGAGACTGGGGATCCTTCAGAGAACACTGGCGCTAAAAGGAAACTATAACACTGCCTCTTCTTCCCTTTAGAGAGGAAACTGAGGCTCAAATAGGTTAATGAGAATTTAGTGACAGAGCCTAAATACTGTTACTGGGCACAAAATTTAGGTTTAACAATACCATCTGCACATGTGGATACGGTAAGAATTAAATAAGTATTTGTGATCTGGCCTAGGGACTGAAACACCAAGTTTTTTCTATGGAAAAATTTACTTTGAGTTCAAAACAAGCAAATACAATACAAACTATTGGAACACAGCTTCTTCCTAAGGTGGGACCTGGTTAGAACTGAAGTTTTTCATAAACATATGTTGATAAGCTGTTATTAACAAAGGTTCAACAGTTAGATGAGCTTAAATTAAAATTACTTCCTATATATATGCCTTAAAAATCCCTGTGTGTAATTCTTAAAAATACTTTCCCATCTGCAGCAGTTTTGGGTTGCTACAAAATGGAAACATGCTTGACTTAAAACCTATAAACACTGAAATGTTGTGTCTCTGTGAGCAAGACGACTTTTACACAAAAGCACAACAATAAAGAACTAGTTGGCTCTATTCAGCCTGAAGAAAAAGGAAGACTAGAAAATAAAATTTGAACGAAAGTGAATGACAAATCTCTTTCCAGAACAGACAGGAAAGTGGTATCTGAAAGGCCAGGAAGCTCAAATGTGACCAAAAGATAAAACAAAACCAAAAGACCCACCAGTAGTACTCACAGTACCTGTGTTGCAAGTATCCTTCATCAGTCGGCACCGATCTTTGACGGAAGATGCACTTCTTCCTAGCGCCGCCCCTATTGTTGCCCAGTCATTGCCATGCTTTATCCGGAGCCTAAAACAAGAGTCTGCCAATCAGCATTTGGTTCAACTGTTTTCTCCCTTTTAATTTCATCATTTATTCTTCATTCTTCTTCTTCCCATTTGACTGGTTTGGAAGTTGTGGGCAGCAATACTTTGAGAGCCAAAGTTTGAAAGTGTGGCCTTTTTTTGGGGTCCACAGTTGTCTGTGGGTGAAAAAAAAAACAGGCAGCAATTGCCTTTTTCCTGGGTCAGAGAAGAAATAAGTAACTTGGATACGTGTTCAAAAAAGTCCAAATTTCCCCTCAGGTTATTGACACAATCTCCCAGGCAATCCCAAGATTTTTCCCTTTTGAATACTCCTAACAAGCTCTTCTCAGATATCTGAAAAAGTTTCATAAGTACTTATCATTATAAAGGATCATCCTTCAATTTTTTTCATGATACATACAATACGTTAATTCATACTTTATGGTTCTAACTCAATGAAGCAAAAATTATGTTTCCTGTGAAATAGCCCTTATAAGGTAAGGGCTATTTCTATTAAGTGAAATAGCCCAGAAATTAAGCGAAACACTGCCAAGTCATATTCTAAAGTAAGCATGTAGCACAACCTTGGTTTTGATCCTGGTATATAAGTTCCCCAGATTTAGACTTCAGGTCACTCTTCTGTAACCCGTAACTGGTCTAAGGATGCATTTCATTTGTCAATCAGCGACAGGAGACTAAATTTATGGGCATGGCTACTCTGTGCAGGTATAGATCTGGTAAGTTTTTATGGTCAATCATGCATAACAGCAGGATTAAATTAGACCAGTCTAGAAAAATCTCTTGACATTTCAAAGTAAAACTTTTAAAACACAAGACAAAGTAATAAAACCTAAATATCAGAATTAATGAATCAAAAATTTTAAACTTACTCCTTCAGCTTTTCAATTTCTTCAGGTGTATATCTGGAAATTTAAAGAAATTAAATAAAAAAGATCAATTAAAACAAAGAATGCTAAAAACCTTAATAAAAATCAGAATTTCACTTTAGACCAATGTTAAAATTGATAATATTTTCAAGGTAACCAATTTCAAAGTATATTAATAAAAATTAATACTTCTACTTTCTTTAAAAAACAACAACATACTTTAGCTATAATAAAAGTGAGGACTTTACATGTAATTTTCTCTAGAAAATGCAACATTTAAAATATATTTGCTCCTATGCTGCCTAACTCTTCTTTAAAAATTTGGTTCATGCCTGGCTGGTGTTGCTCAGTGGTTGAGCGTCAGCCTATGTCAAGGCACAGGCCTGGGCTGCGGGCTCAATCCCCAGTAGGGGACATGCAGGAGCCAGCCAATCAATGATTCTCAGTATTGATGTTTCTATCTCTCTCCCTCTCCTTTCCTCTCTGAAATCAATAAAAATATGTTTAAAAAAAAATTCGGTTCAGGCACTCTAATATCATAGCTATTCTGAAATACTTATTGATGACATTGTAAACCAGAGTTAGAAAGGAAATCTATGGTAAATTCTCACAAGGCACATAAAAGTTTAAAATTATCTTCATTTCCTCTACCCATGCATGTGCATTGACATACTCTAGCTCCAATAAAAAGCTCTTTTTTTTTTAAGTGGGCAAGTATACAATACAGTCAATGCAATGCACTTCTAAAAAACAGTAGTCAGTCCTGGCCGGGTGGTTCAGTGGGTTAGAATACTGTCCCATACACAAAAAAAGGTTGCAGGTTTGATTCCTGGGTCAGGAAATATATATATGGTAGGCAATCGATGGTTGTTTCTCTCTCTCTCAAATCAATAAATGTATTCTCAGATGAGGATTAAAAAACAAACAAAAGAGTATCTGATAAGCCATACTATCACCACCTGAAATTCCCAAAGAGAAATAAAAAATATGTCAAAACACCATATAAATCATTGCATTGAAAATATGTCCTCCCATGTTACCTATAATAGAACCCATGCATAGTATCCAGAAATTTAGTTACTTAAAAAAAAGTCACTGAACTAGGAAATGCTATACTATAAAAATGAATAGGAAAAAAATGTTACCAATGAATTTATAGAGTTCTTTTCATACTTCCTAAATCTTTAACCACTATTACAGTTTTTATGTTACTACAAAGCAGACTTTGAGGTAGTAAGTCAGCTAAGTTTTAAATCAAACTTATGTAAAGTAATATAGGTTCTAATTTCCCAAAGAGTCCTTAGTTATAATGAGGTTTCACCATATTCAGAACATGGACCTGGAGAAACATAACCCAAGAATAATTCATAATATGGCTGCCTTCAATTAAGGCTATGATAACAATTCTTTTTTTTCTTTTTTTAAAAAAGCAGTTCTTTAAATATTTCCCCTAATTACATGAAATCATGCAACATTACAAGTTTTCATACTTTCCCACATGGTTTCTGTCATCATACATGCGAAGCACTCTTCTATAAACTGCAAACAAAGGCCGGTTCAGACCCCATGCTATAGTCCTGTAGAAATCTTTTCTTTCGTCTTTTGACATCTCAAAGATGATTTCTGTAGCATCTTTTATTCCGCGTGCCTAAATGGGTTACATTTCTTTGATTTAGGGATTTCTGATAAAATGCATATGAATATACTATACTTTTAAACCATTTTTTAAAAGGTTATCAATGACATCTTGAAAAGTAATGTGTTGCTAATTACAAGTATAAATTTCAAAATGTTGCAAGATAATAGTGATACTTAAATGTTCCCCAAAATAAACTGTATATCTCCCAAAAATCTATGAAAAATTTTGACTTAAAAGAGTAGGAAGTTAGGAAGGCTAGTGGTTGTAAAATCAATATATAGTCATTTGCATTTCTATACAATGTTCATAAAAAAGTCTTTAAAAATTCTCATTACAAAAGCATCAAATTAAAATTAGAACTAAGTCTTAGGCAAGTTATATAAGTCCTTTATGAAGGAAAATATAAAAGTATTGAAAGATTAAAGAGGAACTAAAATGCCCTTGAGGAAAGGGAGGATTTCTTAAACAGCATGCAAAATATGAAAGTAAAAAAGATGATTAATTTTGATATTGAAATGACACCTAAACAAAAGACAGGCCACTAAATTGGACAAGATCATCTGTAACACAACCAAAAAATCATTAGGATCTGGCATACATTAAGTACATCTACAAAAAGAAAAACCCCACAGAAAAATTGCTGAAAGACAAACAGGAATTTCAAAGAGGAACCACAAATGTACAAATAATCATATGAAAACATATAATCAGAAAAACACAAATTAAATCATAATAAAATACCAGATTTATACAATTAATAGCAAAAAGAACCTGTTATGGGACTGGATAAAAAAGATGAAGGGATTTTCGCTGGCTGGTGTAGTTCAGTCATTAGAGTATTGGCCCACACACCAAAGGGTCTTGGGTTTGGTTCCTAGTCAAGGGCACATACCTGAGTTGCAGGTTTGATCCCTGGCCCCATTTGGGGCACATGTGGGTGGCAACCAATTGATGTTTCTCTCTCCTCCCTGCTCCCTCCTCCCTCCTACTCTCTAAAGATTTGTGAAAAAATATCCTTGGGTGAGGATTAACAACAACAACAACAATAACAACAAAAAAAACCAAAACAGAACAAAACAAAAAGAGATAAAGGGATTAGTAGTACAAATTTGGTACTTACAAAATAGTCACAGGAGTGTGAAATACAGCATCCTATCTAATAAAGAGGGAATATGCTAATTGACCCTTATGCTGTCACAAAGATGGTGACACCACAGCCAATAAGGAGGGAATACGCTAATTGATGCCCCGCCCTCAAAGATAGTGGCACCCACAGCCACAAGATAGTGTCACTCAGTCCCCTTGGCCCCGCTGAAGCAGCAGGCACTTGGCAAGGCTGGGCCCGACTCCTGAGTCCCCCAGGCCTCTCAGCCCCCCAGCCGCTCAAGGCCGGCCCAAGGCACAGGCAAGCCTCGGATGGCAGCTGCCCAGCCACCCAGGGCCACCCGAGGCTCAAGTAACAAGGCCTGGTCAAGGCTTGCACTGCCAGCAGTGGCAGCAGCAGAGGTGTGATGGGGGCATCGCATTCCCCTGATCGCCTCCTGCCCCTGAGGGCTACCAGACTGTGAGAGGGGGCAGGCCGGGCTGAGGGACACCCCCCTCCAGTGCATGAGTTTTCATGCACCGGGCCTCTAGTAAAGAATATAGTCAATAACATTACAATAACTATGTATGGTGTCAGGTGAGTACTGGAGGTATGGGGGGGTGGGGATGGGGAGCACTTTGTAAAGTGTATAACGACTATGCTGTACACCTGAAACTAATACAAAATAACACTGAATGACAAAAAAAACAACTTTAAAAAGAACTCAAGCCCTGACCAGTTTGGCTCAGTGGAAGGCCGTCAGCCTGTGGACTGAAGGGTCCCAGGTTTGATTCCGGTCAAGAGCATGTGCCTTGGTTGCGGGCACATCCCCAGTAGGAGGTGTGCAGGAGGCAGCTGATCGATGTTTCTCTCTCATCGATGTTTCTAACTCTCTATCCCTCTCCCTTCCTCTCTGTAAAAAAATCAATAAAATGTATTTTTTTAAAAAAGAACTCAAATGACCATTAACTATGAGATGGGTAACTTTATATATACATTTTGCACAATAAAATACAGCTAAAGAAACCAACAGGGCATTGATTTCAAATGCCTAACATCTAACAAAATAAGTTATATAATACCCAATTATGTAATAACCAAAGAATGAATGTACAGTAGGTCTTTGGGTTACGTCAGAGATCTGTTCCTACGACACGACGATGCGACGAAACACGATTTTCGCTGTAAGTCGGAACCCACCTATATAAGCACCTACGTCATTCACATGGAGCACATACACAGCAGTAATGAAGTGAAACAGTAAAAAATTTTAAAAGAAAGGTAACAATTCCTGACCTTGTAGTTATAATAAAAAACATAAAACACATATGTCAAAATGACAGAATTTTTAAATGGGAGATGGCAACGTAACCACAAAACCACGTAACCTGAGGACTGGCTGTATTTATATAAATTTAAAAAACAGGTAAAATTACTTTTGAATGTAAAAAATCTGTAACAACTTAATAGCAAAATGTTTCTAAATATTAGAATCTTCTAAAATTGTTTTGTTTATGCAGTTTCATCCACTACATTACCCTGTCTTCTGGCAGTAAAAGGCAGGGCACAAACAGCAGCATCAGCATATAATGAGCACCTCCTATATGCCAGTCTCTGCCATGAATGGTTCACTCATTTTCTTAACGCACCTGAAGTTGGTATTATTGTATTCCCATTCCACAGAAGAGGAAACCTATCCTATATAATAAAACCTTAATATGCAAATCGACTGTACAGCAGAACAAACAGGCAGAACTGGTCGCTATGACACGCACTGCCCCCCTTTCCCCTGAGAGGGAGGCGACCAGTGGCCATGGCAGCAATTGGGGGGGAGAGGGGGTGGCCAGTGGGCAGCGCCAGGCCACCAGCCAAGGCGGGTGCCAGAAGGGGCCCCCCTGATTGCCCTGCCTGCTGGTCACCCCACAGATGGTCCTGATCTCCAGCCAGGCCTAGGGACCCTACCCTATATATTGAAAACTGTCTCTTAGATTTTAAAATTAAAACCTGGCAAGGCTACTCTAACACTGAAAAAGCAGGATGATGCAGTGATGACATGCATGGACTCTGGCTTGCACATTTTGTGGTCAGCCCTCATTCTGACACTTATAACTGTGTGACAAAGCCAATTACTTAACTTCTCTCTGCTTCAGTTTTCCCACCCATAAGATGGGGAAAATGGTACTACTGCCTCAGAAGGATCGTGTTATGTACTACTTTTCATAATGAGGGCAAAAAAATGTAGCTGCCCATACAACAGCAAGATGCCTTTCACCTGTATGAAAAGTATGGTCACTGGTGCGTGCAGTGTCCTGGATTGTGAGAGGGATGCCCGACTGCCGGTTTAGGCCTGACATCCCCTGAGGGGTCCCGGATTACAAGAGAACGCAGGCCAGGCTAAGGGACCCCCTGCCCTCCCATGCATGAATTTTGTGCACTGGGCCTCTAGTAGTTAATATAAGGACCTGAGGTAGTGCTGGGGATGAAGCAACAGCTTGAGCTGGTAAAAATAACCAGTGACTAAAAACACTAGCAGGGTTTCCATAAAGGGTAACCTTGGGGTCTCACATAACTGGTTATGAATCTGCTCAGATCATGCAAAAATGTGTGGTTTCTTTCACTCATAGGTGCCACTCAGGGGCAGCACTGAGGTTGCTGTTCTGCCTCCAATTTTAACTAAATCCCGCACCACGCTGGCCTCTCCCTGCCCGAAGCCCTGTGGGCCTGTGGGGTGGAGAAGCTTTTGATGCTGCCTGTGGGTAAAGGTGGGTGGACAAACAGTGTCTTTGGTTGGTTGATTGTTATAATCAATAAACAAGAAATAGAAGAAGGAAATTTCAGGTTCTTCTACATCACTCAGTTCCTATTACCAAAATTGTTTTCCATCTTTTTCAGGCCAACAAAGAGGACCAGCAACTGGTGGAATGTAAAAGTCAATAAAAGTAGAGTTTCAAAATGACAAAGATGCTCACAACTGGGCCCAGTTCAGGCTACTTTAAAAGACAAGGCTTTAAGATTCTGAGAGACTATTAAGATTTTTGTCTAAACTTCAGAGTGTTAACTAAAGCAAAAAAGCTATTTCAAACTGAGAATTCAAAATTGGTTTAAAAATATACTAAAATCATACACCTTAGAATGAAGTTACATTAGCCAGTCATCCATTACACAAATTATTAAAAAGCTTCTAAGTATATATATTATGCTGCTTTGATATTTTTGCAATTGACAGTAAACAAATTAGTGAAACAAAAATATGCCATAAGATACCTTCAGGTAGCGTTCAATATTATTCATCAAAATATCAATTTCTTCCTTGGACCACATCCCCTGCTTCCATTTATGTCCTTTAAAAGAAAACAAGTAATATTATAGAAAACGTTATTCCTTGAGAAGAGTACATTAATAAAGATTTGCTTTCTGATTAAATATATTATCTATGAAAATCAAATGTAGCTAATTTCTCATTCATCTGAAACTTGAAAGATCCCTAGGTAAAGTTGCTTTTGAAACCTCTGGTTTTTAAGAAAGAATACATTCGACCCTACTAAATAAAGAGAATGGTAAGTAAAAGATTTAAAAGATGTGGCTTCCACTCAGTAACTTCTCTTACCCTTTCAGTAGTCTAGATCAGCAGTCGCCAACTGGTAGTCCGGGGACCACTGGTGGTCTGTGAGGTCCGAAAGGTTGGCGACCGCTGGTCTAGAGCACCTAAAAAGACTTACAAGTATTAGAAAAGCCCAACTGTGCTAAAAACTTGCTGAAAAATTTCTCCAATGAAAAATAAACTTTATGGGCAAAATAACATATACAAAGATTCTAGGGCAAAGTAAACATAATACACTGGCTACCTACCAAGTGAACAGTATATTCTAAATGTGTATTACAGTGGTTAAAAACAATTTACTTACTTTTGTTTCCTTTTCTTAGAGTGGCACATCCACAACCCCCCTTCTCTTGTAGCAGCTTCCTAGCAATCCTTATGAGAAAGCCGCACTACAAACACCACGTGACAGTAAGCCTCTAAGCTACTTATCAGACCAAAGTAAGTAGATCTTTGAAAATGCTTGATTTCCTAGTCCCATAAGCAGTAACTGTACTGTATTGTTTTTTAAATGCCACCGCTATCCATTTGCTCAAAAATTAACAGGACAATATCTACTACATTTCAGAAAAATGATCGATCATTGAAAAATGGTGGTTTTATTAGCTCATTCAGAGTCATTTAGTGCCAAATTTAATTCAATGAGGAAAGTTCAAGTTTAATTCAATTAGAAATAAGCCAGTCAGGAAAGATTAAGAATCGTAAGATTTCACTCATAGGTAGGATATAAAAGTGAACCTCATAGACATAGACAACAGTATGATGGTTACCAGAGGAAAGGGTTGGGGGTGGAGTAAAGGGAGAAAAGGGCCAAATATATGGTGAAGAAGAACAATCTGACTGTGGGTGGTGGGCACACAATGTAATATACAGGTCACATATCATAGAAATGTACAATTAAAACTATATGATATTATTAACCAATGTCAGCCCAATACATTTAATAAAAATAAATAAAAAGAAAAGCTCAATTACTGTAACTACTTAATCACAATTTTGAAGGTCCAACTCAGAATCCTAATGATTCTTTTTATCTCCATTTTTTCCAGCGGACACTAAAATTCACAGTACATATATCTTACCTTTGTTAGTCAGAGAATCCTTATCTTCTTTAGTTGTAAACCATGCTTGGCTAACTGCTGAAACTTCCTCATTACCCAAGGGAGATATTTCATCTAGTTGCTCATTCTGTAGAATCTTGAAAAGGTAAAAATATACATTTGTATACTTATATATTTAAATTAGCACATACATACAAAATGGAAATGCTGGGGTTATGATTTTTAATGTCCTCACAGGTAGTTTGCTATGTAAATATTTAGTCATCTGTAATGTAACCTGTTAAATTTAAAGGATTAACAGGCTAAATCAAAAGACATTTTACAAAATTATGGTGTGCTTACTGTTCACTGACAACTTTATGGTAGTCAACTTCTAGAGTGTCATAACTCCTACCATCACTAATTTATCCCTTCTCCTCAAAGAATTGTATACTACTTTTTACTATTTTTGCAGCTATACCGTCATTACTGAAAAACGTGTAGTTAAAAAATAATTCACACACCATAAAATTCACCCTTTAAAGAATACAATTCAGTGGCAATTATCACTGGGCATATTTTCAATTACATACATACCTAATCTAGCAGGAACAAAGCTACTTTTAAGACTTGACCTTGAACTAAAGAGAGCTATAGTGTGAGTGAGGAAAATCTGACAATAGTTCTGCCATATGCAGTTTGACATTATCACAGGCAGAGTAGGATAAGGGGAGAATTACCTGTCTAGTGATCACTCAACCTTGTGCTGTCTCTGGATTGGATCAACTACTAAGCTATGTCACTGGCTGGAGGTACTAACAAAGATTGAACTATTTCTTCAATAAATAAAAAGTGAATTTCTAACTTCCACAGGAAATGAAACCCATCTCAGTTGGTAAGAGAGAAGCTATCACTGAACCACGAAAGTACATAAGGGGAAAAGCCACACCTTTATTGTTACCTACTTTATTTTTATATTTGATAATTAACATATTATATTCATAAGAGTGTTTTTTTAAAAAAATCCATGGGCAAAAAGCTATAAATCACTGATCAAGTATGAAAAGTTTTATAACTCTATGTAGCATGCATTTTAGACTTTTTTCTTTTAAAGACCAAGAGACCTTTATAAAGCTGAGAATGGAGACAGACCCAGCCGTGGGCAAACTACGGCCCGCGGGCTGGATCCGGCCGTTTGAAATGAATAAAACTATTGAAATAAAAGACCGTACCCTTTTATGTAATGATGTTTACTTTGAATTTATATTAGTTCACACAAACACTCCATCCATGCTTTTGTTCCGGCCCTTTGATCCAATTTAAGAACCCATTGTGGCCCTCGAGTCAAAAAGTTTGCCCACCCCTGGCTAGACAGATGGGGTCTAAGGCCTCTTGTAATCTGAAGATCACATTACTGCTGAACTTTTAACTATGCTGATTTTCACTAACAGCTGATGTTAATCTTATTAAACATATATTAGAAATTATTAAAAGTTTTTCATTCACTAAAATGGTAATAACAAACCAAGAAGATAATATTAAATAATAACTCATTAACTCTTTGGAAATAACGCAAACAAAACAACCCTATAACATGTCTAACTAACATTGCCACTGCTCAATCTTCTAGCTAGGTTGTAAACAAAATTATACGTATGTATAGTTATTTTTACTGCATTGAAAACAGAATGGAAGTGAAGACTTCATAGTCTTTGAACCTGAAATGAATGTGACAAGCCCCATTTTGAAGAAAGGATGTGCTCTATTGCTTCAGAGAGCTTGGAAAAAAATTCCTGTCCTAATCACCAGCTGATACCCGAGGGCAGATTATGAGGACCTGCAGCCTATCTCAAAGCCATTTAAGCACAGACTCATGCCTCTGAAAATCCTTTCATTGTGGAACCACTTTGAAGCGCTCCATTGCAAGAGGTTCACAGTGCACCTACATTAGATGTCCTTAGTCCTTGATGTTACTTATCAATTTACAACTATTATACTTAACTGAACAAGGTCGCTGAGATGCTTCACATTAGAAAAATAATGGTATAATGTCTCCACTGCCTACTACTTCATTTAATAAAAATATTTTATTAAATGAAGAAATGAAACAAAAGCACAAGCTACTAAACAGAAAGGCACAATCAGCGAGAGATAAATTTTTAAGTAAAATAAATTTAAGCTTTAGGCTAAGAAAGCAAAGAATTCTGATTACTTTTGGCAGAAATAACTTATGAGACAAAGAAGTTCACATTAAGAGGAAAACAGTAAGGCTGATTATAATCCAGCCTCTAAACACATGGTAAAATGTATATAGTCCTACAAGCACCAAAAGGAACTATATAACTATAACTACTCTAACTAAAGCCTATCTGTAATGACTAGTTCCACTGACACAAAACAGAGATCATATGTAGCCTCTCTAAATCAGTCACTACAGATAACTGCTGGGTAAAACTGCCTCAAAAAGCTTTATATCCCAATCAATATCTCCTATAAGATAAAATTTAAAGTTATTTAACAGCTCAAGTGAGATCAGTCCATGCAGATAATGAATGCACAGGCATCATTTATTTCAACAGACGTGAACCACTCTACAGGGGAAGAATTTTAAAATTTTATTTTTGCTTACAATTCTGAGATTCATATATGTAGGGACTTGGAAACCTGAACGAAGTAATAAATCTTACCCTCAATTTTGTGGCTGCTACTTTGTCAGACAAAGTATGTTCACAATATTTTACCACCTAAGGTATGTGTAAAGGATGATCCTCTTGCAGCCAATAAGAAGAGCTGGCCCTGGCTGGGTTGCTCAGTTGGTTAGTGTCATCCTGATACACCAAGATTGTAGGTTTGATCCCGGGTCAGGGCACATACAAGAATCAACCAATGAATGCGTAAATAAGTGAAACGACAAATCAGTGTTTATTTTTTTTTCTCTCTCTCATATCAATTATAAAAAGTAAAAAAAGACTTACTATACCTGGATCTGTGTCACAGTTCCCTCAGTAATCTCATCATCTGCCACCTCTGTGGTTGCAGTCATGGTCACCTCAAAGCTCTGATCATTTTCTGAAACTTCAAGGAAAGGAAAAATTCAATTCTAGAATAGCAATGGCAGGTTCTAATTAGTTTTTAAAAATCCTTGGAAAAAATGGGACCATCTAATTTCCTAACACATTCCTTGTTCATATATATAAATATATGTATATTTTATATATATGCATTTAACCAATATGCATTTATTGTGCATCTAATACCACAGTGGGTATTGCTGAGTAATTGGAGATAGCAGTGAGCAAAACCCAGCTTTTATGGTGCTTATATTCTAATGGGTTAAACACAAAATGAACACAGTATTATACTGGATGATGGTAAGTAGTAAGAAGAAAAATATAAAGAAGGAAAGGGAATGTACTGAAAGTGAGGAAGGGTATTTGAAATTTTAGAGAGGCGGCCAGGAAAAATAACTAAGACTTGGAACAAAGTGAAGAGGGAGCCAATCACGTAGGTGTCCTGAGAAAGAGCATTTCAGACGCGAAAGCCGAGTGCAAAAGCTCTGTGATGGGGAGGTGCCTGGATTTTCCCAGGAATAGCAAGGAGGGCAGTGTGGCCAAAGCAGACTGAACAAGAACAGTAAGATATTGTGTGGTAACTTGTAGGCCACTGTAAAGACTTTGGCTTTAACTCTCCGACAGGAAACCAATGAAAGATTTAGAGGAATGATATAATCTTTTATTGTAATATTATCACTCTGGCTGCTATAGGGAAAATAGCTTAAAGGGCGGCAAGGGCTGGAGTGAAATCAGTGAAGAAGCTAATTCAATAATCGTGACAAGAGGCCAGTAGCTTGGACCAGGGTGAAATCAAGTAAGGGTGATTGTAGTTCAAATTGTGGAGCCATCAGAATTTGCGGATAAACCAAACATGAGAGAAATGGAAAAGTCAAAGATGATATTACAGGTGGTTTTTTTTAATGTCAACAAATGGAAAAAATGTACCTGCCAAGAATGAGATAGGGAAGACTGTAGAAGCAAGTTTCGAAATTTAGGAAGTTTCAGGAACTCAGTTTTAAACATATTAGTTTGAGATACGTACTAAACATCTAGAGTTAAAAGAAGTCTGGACTGGAATAAATCTGGGAGACATCACCAGGGATAGAATTTAAAATCATTAGTTCTAGGGAGTGAAAACAGGAAACAGAAGCAGTCTAAGAACCGAGTCCTGGGGCAGGCCACATTTAGAGGTTTGGGAGATGTGGACAAGTCAGCATAGGAGACTGAGAAGAACATGGGCAGAAATGTAGAGGAAAACTAGAGAAACGTGTTCCCTGGGATCCACATGACAAAATGCTAAGCAGGGAAGAGGGAGTGATAAATATTGTCAAAAACTGTGGATAGATCAAGCAAGACAAAGACTGGGGAAAAAAAAGAGCAGTTTTGGTGAAGCGAGACAGGTAAAAGCCTGACTGGCGTGGGATGAAGGAAGAATGGAAGAAGAAATGGAGGCAATTATTTCAAAGTACTTTCCTCTTAAGGGAAGGAGAGAAATTGGATGGGAGACAGAAGTGGGCTGATGGGACTTTTTAAAGAATTATAGTATGTTTACAATGCTAAAGGGAACAATGCTAGAGAAGCAAAAATTGATGTTTCAAAAGAGAATATCAAGAATTGTAACAATGTCAGTGAGTAGGCAAAGGGATAGGATCTAATAAAATGAAGAGCTGGCTGGCCTTCACTAAGAGAAAAGATAGAATATATGGACATAGATACTTGTAGGTGTGTATCTGTGGAAATGAAAACTTATAGAAATTATTTTCTGGCTACTTCAATTTTCTCAGTAAAGTAGTACGCAAGGTTATCAGTTGATAGTAACGAAGATGGAGAAAGTATTTGAGGTTTCGGGATATATGAAATAGTTATGTCAGAGTGGGATAAAGAAAATTATGGTGAAGTATGTATGGTGTGACTGGCAGGCAACATCATGAGCCCACTTCCAAGATAATGATGATGAGTTTCAAGTGGGATCAGTCAGTTTGCCTGTGCTGTTTTTCTCCCATCAGGTACAGACACATAAGTGGGCAGATAAATTTAACCAAGGTTGTGGTTTCACGAAAGAACAAATAAGTGAAGGAAGGAAAAAAAGACCAGACGGCAATTCAAGACAGTGATTACAATGACTAATCACGAAAGTGAAATTGGGTAAGGAGGAACAGGATACAAAGTAGAGAAGGAACAAAGAAAAAGTGGTAAGATTAATGGGTGCCAGTGAGGCAAAGGATCATAGGAGTGTAAGAGTATTGGAAGAAGTACGCTGGAAACATTGGAAGTAGTGGTAGGAAAGCAAAATCTGAAACAGAAAACAGATGCACTCTAGTTAATAGGTAGCAACAAAAGTGGTAATGGTAGAGAAAAGGCAGTGTGAAGAACAAAAAGAATAGGAGGCTAAGATATTGCAACAATCATCTGAATGAGTAATCACCAAGAGTTATAACTATGAATAGGGAATGGAGTGAATGTGGTGGTAGATGATGCAAAAATAAGTGGTCAATTAGTGGTCTAGACTGATTACTATGAAAGTTAAGAGGACTTTTAAGACTCAGAAGATAAATTTTATCAGTTTTAAAAAGCATGTAAAGAAAATATGAATTTTAAAATTAAATTTTAAGTTAAATATTTAAAAATATTCACCTCCGCTAAGTCCAGCGAATGACTTGCTCACTCAAGCAGTCCAAGATATATAGGACTTCATGCCTTTTTGTGACTTTTTTTAAAATATAGAAACTTTACTAAGTTGATTTATCAACATATGTTTTACAAATACAGAAAACATGTAAATACTTCAAGCCTGCTTTTCATGAATTCAGTCTTATTGTAAATATTAGCCTCCAGAATTCCCTGTGTACCTGATAGGCTATGACTCAATATCAAATAGCTCATGTATTTTATAACATCCAATTCAGATTAACACCATAAAATAGAACAAAATATCAAATATAGTTTGAACCTACAATTATGATAAAGGCACTCTAATGAATTAACCAGTTAATAATACTATATTGTATATTTGAAAGTTGTTAAGAGAGCAGATCTTAAAAGTTCTCACCACAAAAAAAAATTCTGTAACTATATATGGTGATGGATGTTAACTAGTCTTATTGTGATCATTTCACAATATATGAATATACCAAAGCATTATGTTGTACACTTGTAACTAATATAATGTAACATATCAATTATAGCTGAATAAAAATAATTGTAGCTTAGAAAATGTCCATATAGGATTATGTCTGTAGTACAGATAGGTTAATCAAGTTTTAAAGCAGAATCACAACATAATGACAGTCAAATTAGGAATTTAAAAAAATCCTATGAATTATCATTAGGAGGAGGGATCACTTAATTAGGTCATTTAATTTAATTATAGATATGTTTGTATAGTCACAACTGGAAGCAATATTAGCAACATGAACATTAATACTGTATCAATAAAGTCTCACAGCAAACTGACATAAAAGGGTTTCTTTTCTGTAAATTTAACAAGCAACTAAATTCTAAATACAGAGTATTTACCTATTTGTGAAAACATGATTTTCCACAATGAAAACCTAGTTTCAGTTTTCCCCCACTGGATAAAGATGTGATTTTGCTTGATGCTGAGTGCAAAAGGAAAGTTCTCAGATATGGCAAGACTCTCCTTTACGTACAAGAGCCTTGTATCCCAACCCCACCAGCATGGACTAAGAAACCTATCTGAGCTTTGTGGGGACACCACAGTTCAACAAGATTTCCTATTTTTTGCTAAACAAATGAGAAATATAATCTAACGTTATAGTTGTTGTGTTGTAGTCTTTTGCCAACAGTACCTGAAATATGATCCCTCCTTAGAATCCAGTCTACTCTAAATGATCTTGAAATTTAAACATGTTAAAACCTTAGTGAGAAAAACTAATCAGGCTCCTATATAACTTCCAGTGTGAAAAAAATTTTATTCTCTTTATTTACAAAGCAAGAACATACAGACAGCACATTAAAAAAAGTTTGTGGGGGAAAGCTTGATCAGGAAAAAAAAAATGCTTAAAAAGGCTCCTGGTTGGGGTGGCAGTGAGGGGGCAATAATAAAAAAAGATTAAATTAGACAATATATGTAAAAGCATTTATAATCACTCCTGGAACATATAAGCACTTATTATGTGTGAATTAAAAAGAGGGTTTTTGATGAAATGAAGAGAAAATAATGGGTTTAAGTCTACCTTCAAATGACAACTAAATCTCTTGCAAGCTAAAATTTGATTTTAAAAGAAAACTCTGCTTTTAAACAGTGACTTACGTGGAAGTGCAACAACTGATATGCAAGGAGCAGAATCATCAATACTCTGATCATCCTCAGAAGACAAACAAAGCCTTTTATGCAGAGGTTCAGTACTATCTTCTGAGTCTATTTCATCAGCTTCTGATGAAACAAAACAAAACAAAAATCTCAAAACGTTCAAAACAATGAGGAAAACACAAAATCTTCAAGTAATGACTGTAAAACAATCTTCTTACTGATTTGCTCAGTTAACTAAGTCCAGTTGTATAAGTGGGATTCCAAACAATATTGCCTTCTCAGTGTCTACTGCAGTACCTACGCTTTTATTCTTATGACAAGGAACTATGACAAAGGTACGACTTTTTGAACTTCACACTTTTGTGCTGTCAACTATCTGGCTTTCTAAATATTTTATATGTAAAGACAATTCACTCACAAATATTTACTGAATGCCTACAATGTGCTAAGTGCTTGGAAAAGAATGAGAGACACCCTGTCAGGGACACAGTATAGTGGAGGAGATGACTAAACTAACAATTTCAAAATAGTGTAATAAGAGCTATGAAGAGGCTGATATGAGCAAAGAGGAGAGGCATTTAATTTAGATTAGAAGTGAAGGGAGGTTTCCTGGAGAAGATGTCTTTAATATGAACAGAGCCAGAGGAAAATGAGTATTATTGGCAGTTGGAGTAATATATGCAGTGACACTGAGATATGAAAAGCTTCAGGTATGTTAGGAAAGTAAAAAACAAGTCACAATCTGCTGGAACATGGATAAGTGAAATGTGGCAAAAGTGAGTCTGAAAGGAAAGATGAGATGATGGGAGGCTATATGCCAAATTATTCTAAAAATCATGGTACACTTGAAATACCTTCTTACACTGTCGAGTATCATGACCAATGTCTTTGTAGTTTAAAAGAATAGAGGTGGGAAACTGTTTAAAGGCTGTTAGAGCCACCCAGGTGAGAAACTGAAATAAGAAAGGAGGACTTGAGAAGAAAGGAGGGAATTGACTGAAGAAACAATTCTATCAACAAATCTTCATGATAGAATGAATATGGGAGATGAGAGGATTATTCCTACCTGTATTTATGATCTAGGATACTAAAACAAATGAAATTGATTGAGAAAGGAAAAAAAGAACTAGGTTGGGGGATTCTGTGAAAGAATTCAGTTTGACACATGTGACATTAAAGGTGCCTCTGAGAAATGGACAATTCATAATAGTCAGAAGTTTGAATCATTTTAATACGTAGATGGTAGTTAAAACAGAAAATGTGAATGACATAACCTAGGGATTAAGTATGGAGTGAAAAGAGAAAACAAAATTTAGGTTGACCAAAGATGAACTTAAAGCAAAAGAAACAATAGGTAGAGAAAAAATCACAAACCCCAAGGCTGTTGAATCTTGAGTCATTACACATGATCACAGTAAATCTTAGTCACATAAAATTCTCTAACACAGGTTCTAGCAAAAAATGTTCATTTACTTTATTGGCATGACTATACCTATATATTCTAATGTACCACATACACTCTTGTTGAGGAAGTTAATCCATCATTATCTTAGGAGGCTCAACAGATTTTACTAATAAAACAGCTACTCATAAAAGTTAAAATTCATGATAAATTAGAAAGTATACCAAGGGGTATTTTTAAAATATAAAAATTAAGATTAATTCATGAATCAAAGAGATAACCTCCTTTCCTACGGTCCTGGCCTAAACCTCCCAGATTGATAATAGAGATCAAAGGTGACATAAAATCGAGAAATCCAGAAAGATTCACAATTATGCCTGCAAGTTCTCCTACCATTCTGAGGGCAATGAAGAATGAGGTTCCCGTCTGTGTCCCGAGTCAAAGTTACAGAGTTCACAGTTTCTACTGTTACTGTGTCAGAATCCTCTTCAACTGTGCTCATACTCAAATCTGTACAAGAACATATATCAGATTAGGATTAAAAAAATTATTTCCAAATATGAACTTAAAGTAGCCCTCTAATTTCCCCATCTCCCCCTGCAAAACCCCCACAATTTGTATCTGCCTACAGTGTTCTTTATGTGAAACTGCAATGCCAGTTCAGATTTCAAACGGTTTTTCAAAAGTTTATAACCATTATTTAGAATTAGATATAGCTCTGGCTGGTGTGGCTCAGCTGGCTGGGCATTGCCCTGAGCACTTAAAAGGTAACCGGTTCAATACCCAGTATTCAACCTGCCTGGGTTGCAGGGTCGATCCCCCCCAGTAGGGGGTGTGCAGGAGGCAGCCGATCAATGTTGTTCTCTCACATCGATGTTTCTCTCTTTACCTTCCTCTCTCTCTGAAAAAATCAATTAAAAAGTAGAATTAGATATAATAATCTAAAAGAATTGACTATGATTAAAAACCTACAGTATTCACTTTTTAAAGACATGTTTTACCACATGCAATTAAAGTTGTCATGTCAGCAAATCTCACCACTTTTTTTTTTTAAGAATATATTTTATTGATTTTTTTACAGAGAGGAAGGGAGAGGGACAGAGAGTTAGAAACATCGATGAGAGAGAAACATTGATCAGCTGCCTCCTGCACACCTCCCACTGGGGATGTGCCCGCAACCAACGTACATGCCCTTGACCGGAATCAAACCTGGGTCCCTTTAGTCCACAGGCCGACGCTCTATCCACTGAGCCACACCAGTCAGGGCAAATCTCACCACTTTTTAGTTATTTTTTATTGGCAGCTCTGTGATATATTTAAATGTACTTAACTTCTGATTCTTTAGTAGAAAATTCATTAAAGCTTTTATCTTAATCTAAGAATTACTTCTCCAAAACATTTTTTACAAGTAATTAAGCTCTGTTATTATCTGACAGGTAGGAACACTAAATAATTCTTTTAAAGTTTTTTTTCTTTAATATTAAACAAGTGCATACATCCATCATTGATCAAATTGCTTTTCTAACAGAGATGAAACCATGCCTTCTTCTGAAATAGAGAACTGTTTTTGTTTAAACTGCTATTTTACACATATAATATTTTCCTTTTGTGCAGACAGACTGACCAACCTTAGAATATAGTATTCATGGTTGACGGGGAGAATTTTATTGAATTTTTATCAATAGCCTAGTTGAACTCTTCAGGCTTACCTTATAATATTTAATGAAGTTCTTGCCTCAATACTCAATTTTGGTCTTGTCCATGTACTTTTTACCAATTATCATAAGAAAGGGGACATAAGCTTTGATGTACACTAAATGATTCACACATTATTTGGCTTTTATACATAGGATATTATTAGTGTGTTCATGTATTTACCATTTACACTATGCACTTCCCCCAGGCAGAACTTAGGATCATTTACATGGTGAAGACCCAGTGAGATTCACTAAAGTTTTATTATACAAATTACTGTTTTAACAGGATATTATTCATTTTACAATGGTAAAGATGCCATTCCCATATTAAAGTGGAAATCATGATCTAGTTATGATTAAAATTTGCAGTCATGAGGTGAGGTCCTTGGAACAAAGGCAGGCTTACCTAGAAAACAGATGAATCAGCTATATCCCTTCCCACAGAATCAAGTCGCCTTCCCTTAGCCACCAGCATCACTTTCATGTTATCCAGACTGTTTTTCCCCCATGCTCCTATAGCTGCAACAATGAAAAAATAACAGCATTACACAATAAGTCTTGTAACTACACTTGTGTGCTAGCAGTATGCTGATGACACTAGCCTCATGTGTTAGGTCAACTAGAAAAATGACAAAGCCAGAATTCTTAGACCTTTAGGAAATTAGCCTCTAAAAGTATTCCCAGTGAAGGGCAGAAATGATGAGATTCTGATGCCCACTGAGTTAATTCAAAGGCAGCTTCTCAACCCATTTGTCCCTCATCAGGCAGTCAAACATTCTTGGAAAAAATAGGTTTAACTGTTAGTGGTTCTATGAATTACAGATTAGTCAGTGATGGCGAACCTTTTGAGCTCGGCATTGTCAGCATTTAGAAAAACCCTAACTTAACTCTGGTGCTGTGTCACATATAGAAATTTTTTGATATTTGCAACCATAGTAAAACAAAGACATATTTTTTGATATTTATTTTATATATTTAAATGCCATTTCACAAAGAAAAATCAACCAAAAAAATGAGTTCGAGTGTTACCTCTGACACGTGTCATAGGTTCGCCATCACTGGACTAGGTACATATAACATGACTCAGAGTGTACATCAACTAATACAGTACCATAAATCTGACCAGTATCTTTTCTTTATAACAATTAACACCAGGTAGCATTTGAGATCTCGCTCCCAGCATATGTTATAAGTTTGGCTCTAATAAACTCTTATAGAAATTAAAAAATAATAACTAAACCATTCTTTACATAATACCTATTTCATCTTGAAGCATTAAAAATATATAATACCTGTGAACAATCCTGTCTAGGAATGTGTGTGTGTTTGTGTGTGTATGGGGGGGTGGAGGGGGGGAATCCCAAATAATCAGGCTGGAAAAGGTAAATTACAAGCAAGCTTTTCAATGCAGTATGAAACTTACAAAACCTGAAATATTTTTTTTATTTTTTCAGAGTCTACAAAGAAATTTGTTTATGACAGCCATGACTTAGAACATTTAAAAGTTCTTCTGGGAATACGATTTGGGGAAAATGTGGTGAAAGGGTGAGACTCAGCAATCCATGGGCATGTTAAAAGATGTGCACTAACTCTCTTGGGTGAACTCTGCTCTGACACTAGGCCAAGATGTGTGCCTGACATCTGAGTGGTTGGAAGGCCCTGCCTGGCTCAAGATAATTTATTTGGAGCCTTTCTTCTTTTTCACTGGTGCTTCATCTTGTGTGGCATCCACTGCTGCCTCAACTTGCTTTTGTCATTTTTCTTCTCTTTTTGGGGCTTTGGTGGTAAGACCTGGTCATTAATTAGGACACACAACCCTCTCCATCCTCAGTAGAAGTGTCATAATTCTCATCCCAATAAGGGTCTCTAATCCGCTACTCAACTTGGTCTCTTTTTTTCTTAGTTCTGAGTTGGGTGTAATTTTCCATATTTATCTTTTGTCTTTCTTTCCTTTCCCCTTTTGTCTCTGAAACATAAGGCCTGCAGCCATGACCTGTGGCTTGTTCTTTAGCTCTGCCAGCTGCTTGGCAAAGTACTCCTGGATGGTTAAGGCACTTGTCATAGTGGAAGTTTCATTCCCATCTGGAGTAGCAGGACTGGAATCATCCTTAGTAATCTTACTCTGTCTTTTCCCAAAAATGCAGTCAAGATCTGTTTTGCTCCAAGATGACAGATCCTTCCCTTTTGTCAATTTCTTATAGTGAACATGGGTTTTTGGAGATTCGGGACTTTTTTTCACGGCTGGAAGATTTCTTTTCCTTGTTGTCTGAGGAGTCAGCATGCTGTTTCCAGTCCATGGCAAGTGTTCAGTTCAGCCAGAAGCTGGTTAAAATCATCCTGACGAGCAATCCAGGTGGTTATTTTTAACTTGAACTTTAATATGACCTGTGGCTCCTTGCTCTTAAGACCCTAACCTCTTTCCTATAGACCACATCATCTTTTCCAGCATGCTCTGGTGAAATATGGAATCATTACTCCCTGTGGTGTTTCTCGGATCCATAGCCCACTTCTTCGTCTGACACTCAGCCATCACTGACATGTCACAGACCCTGTGACGAGTGGTCCTCTGGACCTAATCAACAGGAGCTATGGAGCAGACAGCTAACAGAGAAGTTAGGGAAATTATTGGTTTTTTAAAGGTTTCTTTCAATAATAGGCTTCTCATCTTTATCCCAAAGGGTCAACCAAAAATTCAAAAGCACAGCAGGAGTTGAGGTTCAAGGGGGATAGTTATATATGAGAATTGCTGTACATAAATAAGTCAGCAGTGAAAAAGGTACAGATCCTGCTAGAGAAATCTTCAGTCAGCTATTATATTTCATGCTGTCTTTATTTCTGAATCCATTAAATATTTTTTAAAGCTGGTTTGTAAGTAATACCTACTGCAGAAGATGGAAAAATAGAAATGTTTTAAAAAAGCTAAAATCATCTATAAACTTACCAAAACCAGAGTTCACTGTCTTTGGTGTGTGGGTGTGAGAGACAAGACTACAGTGGATAAGCAATTTTATATCCTGCTATTTGGAGTTCATTCATAGTGAAAAGTGTGAAGGAAACCATGGTTAAGCTTTAACTGAAGTTTCCTGTAGCATTTAAAACTTTCACTGTATAAAAAATATATTATTTAACAATTACTCTATCACTGGACATTTATGTTGTTCCCAATTTTTCATTTCCTTAAAACATACTGAAACATTTATTACATACTCTATTTCCTTAAATAGTAATTAGTGAAAATTAATTTTAAAAAAAGAAAATAAATGAACACCTAAATCACATTACAATCTATTTTCCAGAAAGGTTGCACAAATTTATATCCCAATCATTGAGATATAAACTCTGTTTCTGGTAACCTTGACAGTATTTTTATTTAAAAAGGAACTACAAAGCAAAAAGAGCACACTGCTTATTTGATAGGTACAAAATGGTTACTGGTTGAGCATTTAATGAAAGTCATCTTGGGACCCAAGTTAATCTAAAACTTTAGGGAAAAAAAACACACAAAAGTAGATTAGAGAAGACATGGTGAGAAAGTAATACAAGGAAAAAGGAGTATGAAATAGCTAGATGAAAGAAGGCACCGTTATACCTGCTATTGGAAAGTAGAAGGTTCCCATGAAATCTTTAGTAAGGTGAAATGGTTAAAGCAAAGCAATTACCTACCATTAATTTACAGGAAAAAATTTTTGCGCTTTCCCAGACCCAAAAAATAATCTACCAAATCACACCAAATACAGGCATACCTTGTTTTATTGTGCACCGCAGACATTTTTTTTAAAAACAATTGAAGGTTTGTAGCAACTATGTTGAGCAATTTGATTGGTGCATACTTCTGCAGTCAAGTATAAACATAACCTTTACATACACTGGGAAAATAAAATGTGTGCCTTGCTGTGCCACAGTGGTCTGAAATGGAATCTGCAATACCTCTGGTGTATGCTTGTACACCTAAGAATGTCCAGTGTTACACTATGTGTCAACAGCCTAACCAGCTCTTGGGCTTTTTAACACCTTAGGACACATCTTGCTAACGGATGCACAAAATAGAGATAATGCACAGATGCTCACACTGTCTTAAGCTATTGCGGCTTGATGTTGCAAGCATGTGACTATAAGCCAACCAACTGATTAATAGCAAAGTTCTTAAGGTGGGACTTGCTTTGAAAGGAGGCTGGATAGAAGATATAATTTGGAGGCAGTGTTGATAGAATTTGATGAATGAAGATAAAAAGAATGGGAGCTATTTCAAAGATGATTCTTAGGGGGCATTGGGGGAGGGGGAGGTCAATGGGGGAAAAGGAGACATGTAATACTTTCAACAATAAAGGATTAAAAAAAGATTCTTAGGCTTTTGGCTTAAACAGCTGAGTGAGTTTGGAGACTCTAAGAATATATTTCATTAAATATTTTTATTAGTGTTAGTATTAAAGATATGAGGCATCCAAATGAAGATGTCAAGTTGATAGTGGGAAGCTGGAATTCAACAGGTGTGAATTAGACCTATAAATGTGAGTTAGAGGGATCCAAATTGTTTTAAAGATTACCTAGAGAGGTTAGAGAAGACAGTCTAGCTTCCAATTCTGAACACTCTAACAGTTGGAAGTCAAGTGATGCATAAACAAACAAAGGAGTCTGAAAAGGACCAACCAGTAGAATAGGATGAAAACTAAGAGGTGTGATGCCCTGGCCAATGTGTCTCAGTTGGCTGGGTGACGTCCAATGCATCAAAAGTTTGCTGGTTTGATTCCCAGTGAGAGCACATGTCCGGGTATCAAGATTGGGGGCATAAGAGGCAGCTACTCTCACACATCCATGTTTTCCCCTATCCCTTCCCTCTCTAAAAATCAACAAAATTCTTAAAACGAAAACTAACAGGTGCTAAGAGGCACATGAGTGTTTTTCAAGGAGCATCAAGTAGTCAACTGTGTTAAATAGGACTGCTTTGAGGATGACTATCTGATCTGGCTATATGAAGGACATTGGTGACGTTAAGGTAAGCAGTTTCAGGTAGTGGAGACAGAAGCCATATTGGAATACAGAGAATTGGAAGTAGGGAAGACAATACAAACAGGTCTTTTACGGGGTTTAGCTTTCAAGGTAAGTAGGGAGAGAGAATACTAGCTACCATAATGTTAAGACAGATGTTATTTAGAAGAGCATATCTGTCATTCTGATTCGACCAGAGTGACTGAGAAATGTTGGGTGAATAAACTGATTTAACCCCTTCCCCGGCAGAAACGTGTATACACGTTTTCACAAAATGTTCTTTTTTCAGTCGTCGACGAGTATACTCGTCTAAAACTTTACCTTCAAAAACCAGCTACATACGTACCATTCTAAATAATTTCATCTAGAAACTTTCTGAGGAAATACTATTCTTAACCACAAAAATGGGAAGAAAAAATAATTACAAACTGTTTTCATAACCAGCATCAAAAATACTATATAGAACCAAAATAAAAAAAAATTAGTCTGAAAAAGAAACGTTTTTAACAAAAAAATTGTTGGGGAAGGGGTTAAGATAGTAAGGTACAAAGCTGAATATTTTAATGCCTTGTATTCTAATTCATTATACATGGAACTGGACTGTTCCCCATTTGATTTATCAGGGAAGTATGTCAGGAAGATCTCCAAATCTGTAATAAAATTTTTGGTCCTCTTTGGGGCAAATAAGTACACACCACCAGTCCATTTAGATCTTCCTTTCTCTGACACTAAGTTATAGTTATACCACACGTGCTATTTTTACCCTAGAAATAAAAGAGAAAAAAGGTAATAGCCATTTTAACTGGTGAAATGGTACTCTGGTCATGTTTCTATCACTCGGTGGCTATATTAAACAGAAAAAAAATACCCTAATAAAATCAAGGAAATACCTGAAATATGGTACAAAACATTTACAATGAAGTATTTACATATATTCGCATTTAAATGAGAAATGTAAACTTTTATAACATCCAATGAACAAGATGACACTACTTAATGTAGAACACAAAGAACTCTTGGATATGTTATTTAACACAGAATTAAAGAAATGAATCCTTCATCCTACTCTATTACAGTATTGATGTAAAGCTTTTATTCAATGGATTATTTTATGTATCTCCACCTACATTAATTATTCTGATTTTCTAGGCAATTAAATGACATATATCTTCTAAAAACTAGAACCAAAAAAAGTGAGATTTCTTCCTAGCTTTGGGATTAGTTCTGTAGATAAATTTGTATCAATCAGTTCCCAAGCACAGTACAAGTACAAGGGTAGATTCTATTAGTGAAGATCATGAGAAGCACAGATATTTTACTAACCCTAGGTGCTTGGAATTTATTCTACACTAGAGGCCCGATGCATGAAAATTCATGCACTGGAAGTGGGGGGGGGGGTCCCCTCAGCCCACCTGCCCCCTCTCACAGTCCAGGAGCCATTAGGGGTGGGAGGCATGAGGTGACCCCAGTGATCAGAGGAAGGCAACGCCCCCACCACACCTCTGCTGCTGCCACTGCCGGCAGTGCAAGCCTCAGGCAGCCCTGGGCGGCTGGGCAGCCAACATCGAGGTTTGCCTGCACCTCAGGCTGGCCCTGGGCAGCTGTGGGGCTGAGGGCAGGTCCGGCTGCACTGTGCGCTTGCCACCCCCCAGCTGGGCTGAAAGGATTGTGGGACTTCGGCGGCAGGTGCAAGGAGGGGCCGGACCACCCCTCGGGGCTGAGAGGACTGAGCACTGCCATCTTTGTGACAATTTGCATATTCCCTCTTTATTAGATAGGATTGAAAAACAGGATAAGGCTACATGGTGTGAAAAAAATCACTCTAAAATACTTTCATAAGGGGAAATCAAGCAAGCTACAGAATATATAGCACTAGAATTTTACTGATGAGGTAAGAATTAAAAACCACTAGCTAAAACACAGTTTTGGGCATATTTCAACTAATAAGACAGTAAGGACCCATTTAATTTTCAGATGTCTTTTTTCTGACCCAATATATTAGCAGAAATTACTCCTGTAACTTTTCTGTGATGATCACCTAAGTCTTTTATTCATGTATTAACATGCCTATTTAAAAAAAATTTTTTTTACAATGAGATTCTATTGTCACATCTTTTATAATTTTTTTTGCATTAGGATCTTTTTCCAATATTACTACTTACTCTGTCACAGCATTTTTAACGAATACAAAGCATCTCAATTTACCTAACCATTAACCTATTAATGAACATTTTTGTTTGAGGTCTTGCTATTATAAAGACTCCATATTGACCATCATCATACCTATCATTGCATATAATGAACTAGAGGCCCGATGCACGAAATTCGTGCAAGGGGCTCGGCCCTTGCAGCCTCAGCTTCGTCCAGGTCGGTCTGGAAGGTCGTTCAGCTGTCTGGTCTAATTAGCATATTACGTTTTTATTATTATAGATTCCTTAGGAAATGTTTGTAAGGTAATTTCCTTAGTAATGTATAATAATCTAAAAGATGTGTTTTAAGTTATTTTTATTTTGAAAGAGAACAGATAAATTCCTATATCCTGAACACATTTACACAGAGGGGTGTAAAAAAAAAAAGACAAAGCCACAAAAATAAATCCTGAATATTGATTTTATTCAAGATAGGAATAGGGGACATGTCATACTTGAAGCTGAATGCTTTGGGCTATGGTCCTGGGCCCCAAGGGATTTGCTCTTCTGTGTACTTTGTGGAAGTTTGAGAAGCAGAGCTATAAATGAACATAAAACATACTGAATTAAGGTACCTAATTAATGCTCATTATAGCTTGGTTTTAAGATGGTAAAATATGACCATACACCATATAATCAATAAAGATGTTAATGGAGTTTATTATAATATACTTTAATTGCTTAAGATGTTGATTTCAATTATCAATGATTGAAAATAGTATCATTATTTAAGAGAATTACTTGATAGTATTACAAGTAATGTAATTTCATAGCATTTTATATCTGGTTTGGCAATAAAATCTTATTGCTTATTAAAAACCAAAAATGTTATTTTTCACCCAGTGCATGACTTAAGAGTTTATAACATGTACTTGACTGCATTTTACGATTTCATCCATTTAAACTGAGCACTTGATGCAAAGCAGCATCAAAAGATTTTTAAAATTAATACATCAAATTATCACTATAGTCTTGATTTACACAGAAGTTAATTTTTAAAATGCATTTCTTCCACAGACACTAAAATACTCAGAAGCAATACATAAACTTAATGAGCATTTTCCTGTTGTTAAAAATGCCAGGCAACACAACAATGTAAATAACCAAAAAAAAAAAGGGTGGGAGGGGGTAACATTTCAAACAAACAAACAAAATTATTCACAAAGGGCTCTTCAGTGTGCTTTTTCCTGACTTCTTTCTGGTATCCAGTCATAGAATGGGCTATCCATCCACAAATGTAAAAAAAAAAAAAGCAAACTTCATAAACAGGTTCTTTCATTTAAATTTATTGTTTACCTTTATAGAATCAAAGCATAAACAAAACCTATTTGTGATTTCCATTACAAAAATTCTCTTCATAAAAGGAAAAAAACATGAAAAAAGAGGGAGAAATGATATGAATGCAAACAAACACTACATACATTTCCTAACTAACTATTTTATATTTAACACAGCAACAGACTGATCACTTTCTCAGGTCATTTCATATCATTTAGGGATAGAAAAAGATGTGGAGCTGAAATTGCAAAGCATTCAGAATAATTAGGGAATTCCTTTTTTTTTTTAGATGGGAAAATAAAGTGCTAAAAGTGATGGTGATAAGAGGAAACTGAATATTAAAAGAAAACTCCATTTTGAGAAGGCAGCCTCTCTATATAATATTTAAAAAAGTGGAAATCTTCCTAAACTTTATTGCTGTCCTAATGGTTTGATGTCTCTGCAACACATACTTTCAGAACACTTCCCAACTCCCTCAATATTTTAACATTTATGTGCCAGGTTGTGAATCTCTAAGGACATTTGTTTCACATTGTCTTAATCATCTTCACAAGTGTTAACTTAAGCCAATGTACTTCAAGGTGCAGGACAAAAAGCAACTGTTCAGCATAACAAGATGTTATTTTCAGAAAAAATTTATTACATCATTAATAAAAATTAAGGTTTATAGGCTTTGGAGAGAGAAAGTGAGCAGAAAGATAAGCATTACTCCTGGCTGGTTTGGCTCAGTGGATAGAGCGCCAGCCTGCAGACTGAAGGGTCCCGGGTTCGATTCCGGCCAAGGGCACATGCCCCGGTTGCAGGCTCGATCCCCAGTGGGGGGCGTGCAGGAGGCAGCCGATGAACGATTCTCTCATCACTGATGGTTCTATTTTTCTCTCTCTCTCTTCCTCTCTGAAATCAATAAAAATCTATTCAAAAAAAAGAAAGATAAGCATTATATGGGAAGGACTAGTTTTGCTGTTCTTATTTCAATACTAACTAGTAACACTTAACCTTACAAATACATACAGTTATCGCTCCTGCTGCCTTGAAGTGAAATGAGGTAACCTTTCTCCATCTTAAAAAAAAATCTAAGTACCGTATTTGCCGGCGTATAAAACGATTTTTTGGTCCTGAAAAATATGCCTCCAAGTGAGGGGTCGTCTTATACGCCAGGTACACTTCAGATAGACTGCCCATAGTGCTTGCCCCGTGCCATAGTGGCCTCCTGATGCCCGCCCACTTCATTCCACATACCGTTCAGGCATCAGCAGCGCTGCTGGGTGTATGCTCGGCTGTTATGCGATTTTGCTGTTATGCGATTTTACCACACTCGCAAAATCGCACACAGCCGACCATACACCCAGTATGATAGCGCAAAAT
>NW_006383018.1:145521-146790 GCF_000327345.1 Myotis davidii | reverse complement strand
TTGCTAGGGACTTGCCCGGCACTTGCTCTCTACCTCTATTTGTTATCTTACTTCTATCATTGACAGTCCCTCTAGGTTGTGGGCTGCTTGCCTGTGTTCCTGAGAAGCATCTACGGTACCAGTCTATAGAGTGTGTTTTCTTTGGTGAATTACCGGTATGTTTACCGGTAATAAACTTGCACTGTTTTATGTATATGTTTGATTACATACAGCCTTGTGACAGTTTTCCTGCATGTCATAAGCATTTGAATATAAATTAAAATGTTAAAATCAAATCTGATATTGTTTTACCTTTTATTTGGTGTGTGGAAGGTGTGCGGAAGAGGGGGTAGTCTTATACGGCGAGTATATAACAAACTCTGTATTTTGAGTGGAAATGTTAGGGGGTCGTCTTATACGCCCAGTCGTCTTATACGCCGGCAAATACGGTATGCATGCAATGTCCAGTACTTGCTGATTAACTGTTGATAAAGACAGGGCAATAGCATTTTGGCTCCACCATCTAGCTCAACTGCAATCAATTAAAGAGATTCATGCTGAATATGCAGGTCTAGATCAGCCCCCAAAATCACATTTTGGGTGAGCCTAAATAGTAAAAATAGTAAAAAAAAAAAAAAAAAAAAAAAGTTTGGTGGTAAATAAAAGCACCTAGTATATATGGGAGTTAAAATAATCAGATAAAATCACCACAAAACATGAAATGTACTTTCCCCAAAACTTTAACAAAGAATGTCTTTTTCAGAAAAAAGGAAAAAGTTTGATCTTACACCAGCTTGTTTTTATTCTTAAAAACATTCAGTCTGACCATTTTCGTAACATTAAGAAACACAACTCTCATGTTTTCCTAAATCTTAACCTAATGTAATAAAATCTTATCCCTACTACACCGTCATAGTAAAAAGCTACACTCTTAGGTGTATTATCACCAGAGTCTTCAAACATGGAAGTGCTGGTAAATTACTCAAATGACTAAAAAATAATAATAACGCACGGTTATTTGAAACACACATTTAAAAACCAGCTCATTCAGAAAGCATCTCAAACAATGAAAAAATACGAAAATCCTTAACTGGAAAAAAAAATAGATTCTGCTTGTAAAAATTTGCAACACAATGGAAGAATATTTTCTCACTTGGACCGCAACTTAAAAACGGTTAAGTGGTTAACTGTCTCTCAATAATTAAAGGTATGATTATTAGTAAAAGAGGGGAAAAAAACCCCCAAATGTTGTTATTCTGCGCGTACAACGCTGCTGAGACGGCAATGCCG
>NW_006383018.1:135797-145464 GCF_000327345.1 Myotis davidii | reverse complement strand
CTAGCCCGCTGTCGGGTGGGGGGAGGTACCTGACCACGAATCGAGTCAGGAAAACCTCCCCACACTGATCCCCAAATTCAATCGACGACAGGCCGGGGGTCCTGGGCCCGCTTCGTAGCATCATCGCCCTCCCGTCGTCGACACCGAATGCTTTTGCTCTAAAAACACCTGCTCTATCACCATTCATTCCACCGCACAGACAGGCACCCGGACCCCTCTCGGACCTACGCCGGAGACCAGGCTAAAAACACCCCATGTCCCTCAAGAGACACCCCACGTCTATTTCAAAGGGCACATGACATTAAAAAAAATTCAAACCCTCCCTCGGACCTTGGCAGATGCTGACAATTGCTACCTGCCGAGGCATCGCACGGTTCTCCGGTCGGTTCGGACCGTCTGCCCGTCACCCGGCCCACGCCTCCCTTTTAAAAAGAAGGGGACTCCGGCCGACAGACACAGTCGGAACCCCTATCCCCTCGGGCCTAGCCACGGAGAGGCGAGCTAGAGTGAGTCCAAAAAGACGGTTAGAGACATCTAAGACGCAAACGGGGTGAAAAAAGGAAAAATCAGGGGGGTGGGGCGAGACCCACCTCTTCATTGAGCCTCCTAATCCTACAAACGAAAAGGTACCAACCACCACAAAAAGACAGAAAGGCGAGCACCACAGATACAAGGAAGGCTTCCCGACTCTCCGCATTTCCCGGGCCCAATTCCCTCCGCAGATCCCGGCCCACCCCACCCCCAGGGGTCCCGGCGCCATTTAGCTCCTCCGAAGCCGCCGCCATTTTCCGTCCCTGCCGGGTCGCCGCGGTGCCTCGGCGGCTGCTGGTGACTCTCCTCTGCAGCCGGAGTCGCCGCCACAGAACGGTCCCCGAGAGGGAGGCCCCGGCCTGAGCGTGCGGGGACGGCAGCTTCAGCGTCACCAAGGCCCGGCTCCCACCCCGCCCGCGGTGCCCGGGGGCCGGCAGCTGGCGCCGGCCGGCGGGAGCAGGCGGGCAGCAAGGGGGCCGGACAGGCTCCACTGGGCGGAGCGGCCCTGGCGGCGGTTGGGACCTGAAGGTTCCATCGCACTTACTTCCTGTTTTGGGTCCGGGCACTTTGGAAGAACCAGGATGAAGGCTCCAAAAAATACCAGGATGGAGGAAGCAGCCACGGGCAAGAGTGGCTACAGCTGGAGTAAGCGAGCGCGACGAGCCACCGGAAACGGAGCTACGGCCGCACCCCGCCCTCAAGCCCCCGCCCGCTCTCCCTTTCCTCGGGCGGGCCCTGCGAGCCAGGTACTACGTCACTTCCGGCCAAGTGGGCGCGCGAAAAAAGGATCACGCTTTATTACGCGAAAAAAGGTCCTGGGTTTGTTGGACTTGCAGACCAGGTCCATGGTCGGCTGTTATTTTCCTCTCGTCATACTAGGAAAAACTCCGTGCGGATTACACTGGAGCTGCTGATATAATGGAGGCAATGGAGGCAATGGAGCTTCCCCTCCTCTTTTTTTGTGCAACTGTGGCCCTTCTGGTTTCGGAGAAAGTTGGGCCCCGCGCGCAGGCCCAGTTTCATCATTCTGCGGGGCTCGGAGCGGAGGAAGCTGCAGGTCGGGCCGGCTTGGAAGCGGGGTCTGAGTGCAGAAGAAAAACTGAAATTGGGTGTCTGATCTTCCCATTTGGTCGGCTTGGCAGTAGGCGCTTTGCCGGCGTAGGCGCTTACAGCAGATGTCACCTATTGGGACGTCTGTTGCAATTAGTGGGGACATGTATCCCGTCTGGGTGTAGGAAGACGCCGCTCGTCTGAAAGCACGTCTGAAAGCACGGCTTTTTCCCTAAATCTCAGAGGAGACGCATAGTCGGCCCCGCCCCCAGGCCAGTCTTTAAGAAACTTCGTGAGACCCAGGCAAGGATTTTTTTTTTAGAGTTCCGAGGCTTTGGAAAAAATCGAAAGATTGTGTGTTCTGAACCCTGTTACTGCCCTGATGATTCTGACCTATTTTACTTGTTTATCAAACGAGCTTTATTGTACTCTGCGTTCCCTTATCGACTGGGAGTGTAGGAGTTTAAAAGTTAGACTTCACTGAAATAATGGCATCCAACAGTTGTGTGTAGACGCACGCTGCATGGTCACAGCGGGGATGGAGCCACTGTCAGTTGTAAAAGTCAAACGAAGGGCCATCAGGAATGACACTTGGGCAGTTTCTTATGAAATGAAAACATGTCTTACCATATAGTCCAGCAATCACACTTCTTGCTGTTTGCACAAAGGAGTTGTAATGTTATGTCCACCTAACAACCTGCACACCGATATTTACAGCAACTTTATTAATAACTTCCAAAACTTGAGCGCAACCATAATGTGCTTCAGTAGGTAAATTCATAAACGGTGGTACATTTATACAAGGGAATATTACTTAATACTTTTTTTTAAAAAAGCTATCAAATCATGAAAAGACTTAGAGAAACTTTAAATGCATATTACGAAGTGAAAGAAGTTACTGTATAATTCCAACTATATGACCTGAAAAGGCAAAACTATGGAGATAGTGAAAAGACCAACAGTTGCGGGAGTTTGGGGCTGGACATAGGAGCAGGTAACCCGCACAGGATTTTCAGGGCAGTGCAGTGATTCCCTATGATCAATAATGGTAAATGCATGTCATTGTGCATTTATCAAAACCCATAGAATGTACCATACCAATGAGGAACCCTAATGTAAACTATGGACTTGGGTGTTAATGATGGGTCAGTGTGGGTTCATGGTTTGTAACAATGTACCACTCCGGTGCCGAATGTTGATAATGGGGGAGGCTGTCCATGCGACGGTGGTGGGGGTGTGTGTGTGGGGGGATAAGTATATAGAAAATATCTATGCTTTCCCCTCAATATCCCCCCCCCTCAATTTTATAGTGGATCTTAAACTACTCTTTGAAAAGTCTATCTTGAAAAAGAAGTATGAAAGAGCTTAAAAACATGGAATTTGAACAACGGGAGCCAACATTTTTTTGAGAGCTTATGTGTCAATTCAATGCTTTACATGTATTACACTCATTTAGTGTTTGCAAGCACAAAATGCGTATGTACAGTTATGCCTAATGAATCCCGTTTTAGATAGGAACCAGAAAGAAGTGAAGGAATTATGTCCAAGGGCACACAGCAAATAAGTGGTAGAGTTGGAATGGAAGCCTCAGCTCTAGAGCCTATGATCTGGACTACCCTTTTGAACCGCACAAAACACACTTTGGCAAGTCTTTTTATAATGAAAACAAAGTATTACAACCAGTTTTCACAGTTTAAACCAGCGGTTCTCAACCTGTGGGTCGCGACCCCTTTGGCGGTTGAACTACCCTTTCACAGGGGTCGCCTAAGACCATCCTGCATATCAGATATTTACATTACGATTCATAACAGTAGCAACATTACAGTTATGAAGTAGCAACGAAAATAATTTTATGGTTGGGTCACAACATGAGGAACTGTATTAAAGGGCCAGAAGGTTGAGAACCACTGAAATGGAAGCTGGACATGTTTGCCTAACTTTCAAAAATAAATGCCAGAAGCAGCAATTTATTGCATCTAACTTTATTACCAATTTGTGGTACTTTCTGCATCCTACTGTAGTTATGACATATATAATTCAGTTTTAAATGAGTACAAAAGTAATATATGTGTAAGCAAAACCATGAGTCAGGATAGAGTTGTGGTATTGATGTTGGAATCAGACCTGATTGTGAATCTTGATTTCATGGCTTAGTAGTGAGTATGGTACTTTACTTCTCTAAAGCTTCATTTGCTTTTGAAAAATGTAACAACAAAATTTATCTCCCAGAATAATGAATTCAACATGCTTTGCATAGAGCCTGACATGTTTTAAGCACTTTAAAATGGAAACTAGTAAATTTCTGACCCAGAAAAGCAATTAAGCTATTCAAAGAGCAGTTGTAATTAAAAAATCACATATATAAAATTAACATTTATGAGGAAGTGATTCCTAATTAGCCACCTTTTTCATAAAGCATAACCATATAGGATTATTTTCACTATGGCATAGAGAGTGATATTTAAATTATAGTCTGGCTGCCCATTCTATTCTGCACAATCTTAGGTCAGCCTGTACTCAGCTGTTAATTCCCTAAAAAAGTCAAGTGCATCCTCTTAATTCTCCCTTCCTGATGAGTTTCATAACTGCCGTTTCCCAAGGACAGTTCATATTTCCCTGAGGAGGACAAGTGTATTTTAATATTGGTTTAATACATAATTTAAAAAGTAAATTAAACTTTATGATAAAAACTAAGTGGGTATACAGGAAATGTACCTCAACTTAATAAAGGCCATATATGACAGGCCAACAGCTAACATCATACTCAGTGGTGAAAGGCTAAAAGCTTTTCCTCTGAGATCAGGAACAAGAGGATACCCACTTTCACGGAAAGGCTAAAAGCTTTTCCTCTGAGATCAGGAATAAGAGAAGGATACCCACTTTCACCACTTTTATTCATCCTAAAGACGCCATAAAAAAAAAGCTTAGAGCTAATTAACATATTCAGTAATGTTGCACACTACAAAATCAATACACAAAAATCTGTTGCATTTCTATACACTAATAAAAACGTAGAAAATCCCATTTACAATTGAATTAAAAAGCATAAAAGTACCTAGGAATAAATTTAACCAAGGAAGTGAAAGATCTGTATATTGAAAACTATAAAGCAGTAATTAAAGAAATTGAAGAAAGCACAAATAAATTGGAAGATATTCTGCATTCATGAATTGGAAGAATAAATATTATCAAAATGTCCATACTATCCAAACAATATACAGACTTAATGCAATCCCTATCAAAATTCTAATGGTATTCTTCACAGAAATAGAACAAACACTTTCTAAAATTTGTATGGAACCACAAAATACCCCAAAGAGACAAAGCAACCTTTAAAAGAAGGAACAAAGCTGTATGCATCATGCTCCCTCACGTCAAATGATAGAAAACTGTAGCAATTCAAACAGTATGGTATTTGCATAAAAACACATAACTCTATAAACTCATGCATATATAGTCAACTAATTTATTACAAAGGAGCCAAGACTATACACTCAGGAAAGGACAGTCTCTTCAATAAATGGTGTTGGGAAAATTGGACGGTCACATGCAAAAGAATGAAATTGGATCACTGTCTTGAACCATACTGTTTTCCATAGTGGCTGCACCAATTTACATTCCCACCAACACAAGTGTTCCCTTTTCTCCACATCTTCACCAACACTTGCTAATTCTTGTCTTTTTTTTTTTTTTAATCCTGCATGGTGTAGCTCAGTTGGTTGGATGTACTGAAGGGTAGCTGGTTTAATTCCCGGTCAGGGCACTTGGATTTTGGACTTAATTTCCATTGGGGAGCATGTAGGAGGCAGTTCACTTTCACATTGATGTCTCTCTCTCCCTCTCCAAAAATCAATACAAATATCAAAAAAAAACAACAACAACAACAACAACCCAGTATGGAGTTCCTCAAAAATACTAAAATAGAACTACCATAGGATCCAGCAATTCCACTTCTGGGTCTTTATGTGAAGAACACAAAAACACTAACTTGAAAAGATATATGCACTCAAATGTTCATTGCAACATTATTTACAATAGCCAAGATAATGGAAAAAACCTAAACAACCTAAGTGTTATCAATGGATGAAAATCAAGAGGGTGTGGTATATAGATAAAATGGAATATTATGCAGCCATAAAAATTTTGCCATTTGCTACAAAATGGATAGACTTAGAGGGTATTATAATAAGTGAAGCAAGTCAGACAGAGAAAGATGTATACTGTATGATCTCTCTTATATGTGAAATAAAAAACAAAAAAATCTCATAGATAGGATAGATTGGTGTTTGCTAGGATGTTCATTAATAATTAAAAGTAAATCTTTTAATAACACTTGCATATCTGTGACTTGCATATCATTGCAAGGCTATCCATAACATAATTTGAATCCTAGATCAACTTTCTGCGGTTAGACTTCTAGGTTATTCCTACCTCACTATTAAGTCAATGTGTGCCTAGGGAGTGCATGAGGTATTTTATATTATCCTAGGATTTATTTAATTAAGAATTAAATATTTTGTAGAAAAATCATGAGAACTTGTTCTAATTTTTTATAATACTTTTATGAACTTTATCAGTGATAGAATATTGATGGAATTGCCTTTCTTTTATGAAAGGTCTAGAAGCCAGTGCACAAAATTTGTGCATGGGTAGGGTCCCTAGGCCTGGCTGGTGATCAGGGTGGATCAGGTTCCCTACCTCCCCCTCTCCTCCTTCCCTCACTCACTCAGTGCCCTGCCGCTGCCACCGCCTGCGCATGTCATAGCGAGTGACCAAACTCCTGGTCTCCCTGTCAAACTCTCCAGGGGACACTTTGCATATTAGCCTTTATATATAGATAGATTATATATTAATATAAAAATCTTTCAGATATTGAGAGGCAGGTTCTGTTATTTCATGATAGTCTCATGTCCTGGATGGTATGATTCAGAAAAAAAGAAATGCTTGTAACGGCTTTTGCTCAAAGTAAATGAAATACAATTGCTGAGATGTCCATTTTCTTTTTACACAGTCTCTGTGTCCTGTTAATACAGCTGATGGGTAGACACTGGAAAGCCTTCCAGAGCTTCCAGAGCGCTGATGAGGATGCCTGTGCTATTGGAGGAATGAACAAACTGTCCCTAGTTAGGGCCACACATCAGGCTCTTCCAGCTCCTCTTCTGTCTCAGATTCCTCCTCTAGGCTTTTCTCTGGGGCTATGGCACTCAGTCTTATCACCCTTTTCCTGCCCTCCATTTTGTGTTCCTGTTTCCTCTCCATATGTCCTTAAATTTCTCAACCTGGTCACTACCTGTCCATACCCTCTTCTCTTCTTTTTCTTTTGCAAAGGATCGTTACTGAGACCTATTAATGGAACATTATCAAAATTCGGTTCCTCTACAGTAATGGGTGAGGTATGGTAGGGTATCTGTTCAGCTAATGCAGGAGTGTATTTGTAGAAAGCAACTGGCCCACATCCTATATAATAAAAGGCTAATATGCAAATAGACCGAATGACAGAACAACCGAACAACCAGTCACTATGATGTGCGGTGACCACCGGGGGACATGAATCAGCTCCAGCACTGGCTGTGGGTGAGAGTGGGGCCAGTGCTGGCAGTGGGCGTGAGCAGTGGCTCTGGCACTGTCAGTGCATGGGAGCGGCAGCAGCAGGAGCCAGGCTGCCAGCAGAGAAGGGATTGAGAGTTGCAGCAGGAGGTGTGGGCAGGGACGCAGAGGATGGGCTGAGACCTGCCCCTGTGCCCACCACAGCCTCGTGGCCCACAGTTCCTTTCAAGGTGCCCAAATTCATGCACTGGGCCCCTAGTAATATTTATAAAATGGTAAGGACACAGTATTGGTAAGTGGTAGGCTCAGTCCCTCACAGACATTAATTGAGTTTAAATCCACTCCTCTAAGGATGGAGATTAGCACATGCCAGAGATGGCTGGACCGTCTGCCACCTCTGCTTTGTCTTATATTTCACTTTGCCAGAATATGGCACAGTACCTTAACTTAGCAGACACTTAAATGTCTATTGAGATAAAAGATAATCAAGTGTCTTAAATCAGAAGATAATTTCTATTCGGTGGCAATAGTTACTGACTATAGGAGAGCTTAATTATTTTTTCAGATAGTGTCACTATTTGAGCAACTCTGCACTAAAACAAGCAAATGTGACCTTTTATTACTACTAGTGGAAAGAGGTTATTTTAACACAATGTCACATGTTCTTAGTGTTACTCTCAACTTTATTGCCCACATCTCTTTGTTCATCTGTATTTTAAGGATAGAAACATTACATTTTAACCAGCAGATGTCCCTATTCAGCAAGGTTTTTGTTTTGTTTGTTCTTTTATTTTATTTCCAGAGTAGTAGCTTCAACAACAGTTGGGTATTCTGTGGCTTGAATTTGTTAGTGATATACTATAGTAGACCAATGACAAGATTCAACAATAATAAAACCAAAGAGATGATGCTTTGAAATCCAAATTTGAAAGGTCTACTGGCATTTAAAGAGTTGTCATTGATTAATCTCCTCTTTTATGCAGTGTTTCATCTAATTCCCTTGAGAAGAATATGCAGGAACAAAGAAATGGGAGCCTATGTAACCTTTATTGCTTTCAGAAGTTTGCACATTTGTGATAGTCATTCCTTTCATTCAATAGATCTTCCTAAGCATGAACTTTGTGCTGAGCACTTTTCTAGACAGGGAATATGGCAGAGAAACAAAGTCCCTGCCCTCAAGGCCCATATATTCTAGTGGAGGAATGGGAGGAGCTTACATTAGTGTTTTTCAATGGGTCTTTGTTCAAAACTCTTGGTTAGAGTGCCAATTTACTAAATTACTTTAATTGTCCATAAAACTTGCTCATGATTAGTAGTTTAGTGAGGGGTTAAGACAAAATATGAATCAATTAGTATCATTAGATTAATCTAAATTGCAAATATTCGGAATGATGGACCAATGTTCATTAGTCTTGCTTAATCAAAGCACTTTGAACAATACCTTACAAGTAGTGAATGCTCAAAATGTCAGATATTATTTGTCCTTACACATCATAACTACAAAGAATGAAAAGCAGGAAGGAAATAATTTTCAAGGCAAAGTGTTTTATGCCCTAGAGAAATTATATGGCCTCTTACTTGAGGAATCACCTTCTACTGGGGTTCACTGGATATTCTTAATGTACATGCAAGCTGCACATAAACAAAAACATACAAGCTAATGGTCTTTCTTGACCTGGAATTGTTAGAGTTAAAATCCAAGCTCAACAGAAAGCACTGTTGATCAAGCAAGCTATTCTTCTCCCCAAATTAGCTGAAATGGTAAACTAGTCTTTTAACAGCAACCTAATTTAAATATTTCTACCTTATATTAAATATAACCATATGAACTTAAATTTTAGAGCATAATAACTTTGTTATAATGACTATATCCTAAGTAGGCAGACTGAGTGAAGACTAAGTGTAGACATAAGACTTTTAATTCAATGAAATTAAGAAAAACAGCATTAGGAAAGTATAGTTTATATGAGCCATCTGTTCAGACTTGAGAATACTATTATTATATATAATCATATTTTATAATTGTAGCTTTTGAAGCAGTATTATATTGATATTAGCAAACCTAGGGCTAGGGAAATATTTAGCTCTAGTGTCACAGTTTCACTAATGTATTTTTTCTGTGTTTGCTTATGTTTCCTACTAGGAGTTTACATTTATGCTGAACTTTGATCTGTGTTGGTTCAACTTGGTACATTAAGATATAAAGCTATTACAGCCATTGTCTGAAGGTAAAACCCATTTCTCTGTTTCCATAATAACTAGATAAGCTTTATTTTTGTTGAATAGGAGTCCATTTTCACATGATGCTTCAGTCTTTTCTTTCTTTTCCTTTGCCAAAGAGCCATCTGCTATGGAATTCTCCTATATAATAAAAGAGAAACATGCAAATTAACCATCCCTCCACTATGCTCAAGCCACACCCACAAACCAATCAGGAGCAAGTATGCAAATTAACCCAACTAAGATAGTGGAGGCCACGGAGCTGGATCAAGCAGGAGGCTTGGGTTGCCACCGGCAATGGAGGAAGCCAAGCTTCCCG
>NW_006383018.1:115381-134893 GCF_000327345.1 Myotis davidii | reverse complement strand
TCATGGTGTAGGATCTTTTAAATATATTGCTGGATGCAATTTGCTAAATTTTGTTGAGGATTTTAGCATCTATATTCATCAGGGATATTGGCTTGTAATTCTCTTTCTTTATAGTGTCTTCATCTGGTTTGGGGATTAGTATAACGCTGGCTTCATAAAAAGAGGTTAGAAGTGTTCCTTCCTCTTGGATTTTTTGGAATAGTTTGAGGAGGATAGGTGTTAGTTCTTCTTTGAATGTTTGGAAAAACTCCCCTGTAACCCATCTGGACCAGGGCTTTTGTTTGCTAAGAGTTTTTTGATTACTGCTTCAATTTCCTCAGTTGTTATTGGCCTATTCATGTTTTCTCATTCTTCCTGATTCAGTTTTGGAAGGTTGTATTTTCGTAGGAATTTGACCATTTCATCCACATTGTCCAGCTTGTTGGCAAATAGTTGCTCGCAATATTTTCTTACAATCCTTTGTATTTCTGTGATGTCAGTTGTTGCTTCACCACTTTCATTTCTGATTTTAATTATTTGGGTCTTCTCTCTTTGTTTCTTGATGAGTCTGGCTAAAGGTTTATTAATCTTGTTTATCTTTTCAAAGAACCAGCTCTTGGTTCCATTGACCTTTTTTATTCTTCTTTTAGTCTCTATGTTATTTATTTCTGCTCTAATCTTTATTATTTCCTTCCTTCTACTTACTCAGGGCTTTTCTTGTTGTTCTCTGTTCTAACATGTGGTCTATCTTTGAGACTGACCCATGTACACTTGAGAAGAATATATACTTTGCAGTTTTGGGTTGAAATGTTCTATAAACGTCACTTAAATCCATCTGATCCAGTGTGTCAGTTAGAGTCTCTGTTTCCTTGTTCATTTTTTGTCTGGAAGATCTATCCAGGCCTGGAATTCCAGTTTACAACATTGTACCATAGGTAATGGAAATGGGAGAAAGCAGGTATCTGGAAGTTACCAGTATTTCTGGAAAATAAGCACTCAGGAGAGTGCACTCCAAGACTACAGAGATGTCTCTGGGTCCCCAAAGGCTGGAAGGGGAGTAGCCATCTGAGTCCTGTCCAGCGATGGAGATATTAGACTGTGGTAACAAGGCACCAAAGTAGTAATTGGCATAATCCAGAGACGTTGAATCCTCTCACAGGAGATAAAGGGATTCTCTTTTGTTAGAAGCTGAAACATTTTGTTATATATTACTTTCAACATATTTAAAATATAACTGACATAAGCACTTACAAATCATGGTGTGCGTAGAAAAGGAATATTGTCTGAGTGTAATAGGTATTCCCATATTTATTATACTGCTAATAATGTGAAATATTCAGACAAATTTTTGAATTCTACATGTCAGCAATTAGTAACATAGAGGTTGCCTGAACATCTGGGCAGAAAACTGAAATACCTGCCAGTAGCTCAAATAGGACAGGGTCATGTTCTGCATTTCTTAGTTGACCAGACATTATCAACTTTTGTTCTCCTACAACTTACAGAGGCAGGGCAGAACTAACCTGTTCAACAAGAAATTTCTTCTATGAGGGCCTTCTTGTGGTGTACCTTGTTAACATCCGAAAAATTACTTTCCGTTAAAAGTGACACCTGCAAGCTTACTCAGGGTTCTCTCAATGACTCTTGGTTTAGGTTTATTTGGTTCTAAATAAACTTTCTCTATGAGAGTTTATACTAGTGATGAGCCTATTCAGCAATGAATTATTTTGTAATCAGGCACATTGCAATCTATCAGAAGTGCACAGTTGTCCATCTGTGCTATCATTTCCACTAGTATTATAACTATGGTCCATTTGGACTCTCTTGAAAAGACAGAAATTGGCCATTTCACCCTGTTTCCTTTACTGATGTCTCAGTGTCAGTACACAAAATGTGACTGAGAGGAAATTTAGGTGAAATTCTTAAAATCTGTGATGGTTACATTTAGCCTACATTTCAGTTAAGAAAGTGATTCATACTTCATGTCTATTTTCAGTTGCTAAAACTAACACTGTGTTAATTTAAGCCCAACTAAAAGTTCTCTCAAATTGCTACTTTTATAGTTGCTATAAGTAGCATAATTAGGAACTCTACACTGCTTTTTTTAAAAAGAAACCATGTTTTTTAACTATGCATAATTCTGACTCTAGCACCGTTGTTTTTTTTTTATAAGTTGTAGATTTTAAAAGGAACTGTGGCCCTAGCCAGTTTGGCTCAGTGGATAGAACGTTGGCTTGAGGACTTGAAGGGTCCCTGGTCTGATTCTGGTCAAGGGCACGTACCTTGGTTGCAGGCTCCTGGCCCTGGTTGGGGTCATACGGGAGGCAACCAATCAATGTCTCTCTCTTACATCAGTGTTTCTCTCTGTCTCTCTGTCTCTCTCCCTTCCAGCCTCTAAAAATCAATGGGAAAAATATCCTCAAGTGAGGATTACAAATTAATAAGTATGTATAAATAAATAAATAAAAGGAACTGTGGTGGTACTCATGTGTCAGCTAGGGCCTCCTATCTCCCATCTTATGAAATCAATGTAAGATTGCATCAAAAGCCCAATTGCAAAGTACAGTTATGTTCAAAACTTTTGATCGTCTTCTTAGGTTCTGGTGTTTTACACAATTATGACTCTTTTCCTCTAAGTCTTGCATCCAGGCATATACTCCATTTTACCTTAAAGAATCACTAGTTTTTTCACTAATTACCACAGAGCTTCACATCCCAAGAATTTAGAGGCTGTATAAAAAGTTAAAGGCTTCAGAGAAGAGTCATAGCTTCCACCATTTTCCTGGATTCTTTCTCTCCTCTCCTTCTCTCTCTCCCTCCTATCAGGAACAAAGCTAATTCCTCTTCTTGCCTTATAAATAGTGTTTTAGCTAGTATACTTAGTCTTACTTGTGGTAGAGGCTACTACTGTTTTCCATATTTGTTCTTCCCTTCTTTTATAGTAATAGTAGAATATTTGAGTGCCAAGATAACATTCCATTTTATTATCCTCCTGTGCAGCCAGATATAATTGAATGACTACCACTCTGGCCAATGTGATGTAAGCAGAACTCATGTGTACAACATTTGTTTTTTTCCCCTAAAGGAATGACCCTTCTCTCCTTTTCACTTTCCTGCTTCCATCTGGCTGGAATGTGGATGTGGTGGTAACAAGTAACCTTGAACTGTGCAGATGAGGGCAACAGGAATAGTGGAGCAACAAGATGGACTGATACAATGGTATCCTTATGCCTGTCCTTGACGGATCATGCCCTGAATGTTACATGCTAGGGAGAGAAACTTTAATCTTCTTACTGCATTTATATTTTGGGTTTCTGTGTCTACAGTGGAGCCTATATCCTAATCCATGCAATGTCCTTCAGACTCTTACCGTTCACACCAAGGCATTTCTTAAGGACACTATGCACTTCCTATGAGGGACTCTGGTGAACCAATTGTTCTCCCCCTCTTTACATTTATATGTGACACTTTCTGTAGGAGGGGAGGATGAGTGACATTTCCTTAGGTAGAGATGAAGTATGTATAAATGGCAGAGGAAAATTTCAGGCAGAGGAAAATTTCAGGAGGAAATATTCAAGAAAGTGCAAAGAATTTCTAGGGAATAAAAAGTAAAATACAACACACCATGCAATTTTGGCTCATAGGGGAATTCTGGAAAACAAAGTTGGAAATGTGACTTGGGTGGATTAAAGTGGTGGTGGTGGCGGGGGTACATCAGTTAGTCTTTGCTGCTTTGTTGTGTAACAAAACACCCCAGACTTTAGTATCTTAAAAACAGTTATGACTTCGTTACTGAATGGGTTTGGAGTTGGGGTTGGCAGCAGTGTTCAGTTCTGCCGCTTCCCCTGTGCTTACTCAGGCAGCTGAAGTCTGCTGGAAATCACCTGGGATTGGATGGCTGAAGTCTGCTGGAAATCACCTGGGATTGGATGGCTGAAGTCTGCTGGAAATCAACTGGGATTGGATGGCTGAAGTCTGCTGGAAATCAACTGGGATCACATGTCTGGTTGATAGGTGGGTGGCTGGTGTGGCTCAGTTCTCCTTTAGGTTGTCACTTCAGCTGTCTGGCGCTGGCTTGTTCATATGGCAGCAGTGCTCCAAGTGCAGCAAAGAAGGCAAGACTTGTTTTCAAGTTCTTTTTAAACTTCCTGTTGTTTCATATTAGCAAGTCTCTGACCAAGTCCATATCTCACATCTGAGTTAGAAGAAGATTTCACCTCTTGATAGGAAGAATTGTAAATTACTAGGGGACAATATTTTGTAATCTGTTAGATCCTTGGATACTAAGCTGAGTAACTCGTACTTTTAATTGATAGACAGTGAGGAAGGAAGTGCACAGACCTAGGGACCAAGCTTAGATATAGCCAAAAACTGTCTTTTAAAAAATATTATTTTTAAGAGCAGTTTTCAGTTTACATAAAAATTAAGAAGATGGTACAATATGAATTAACTTGCCCAGGTACAGCTAACTAGTAAGTAACATTCAGTAATCCTTTGTTATTAACATTTTATATTAATATGGTATGTCTGTTATAATTAATGAATTAATATTGATGTAGTATTATTAGCTAAAGTCCATACTTTATTTATATTTCTGTAGTGTTGACCTAATATACTTCTTCTGTCCCAGGATCCCATCAGGATACCATAGTACATTTAGTTGTTATGTCTCCCTAGAATCCTCTTGGTTGTGATTTTTTCTCATTTCCTTGTTTTTGATGACTGGGACTGTTTTGTGGAGCCAGCACCATCAGATATTTTGTAGGACACACTCTATTGTAATTTGATGTTTTTCTTATGATTAGACTTAAGTTATGGATTTTTGGAAGGAAGACCACAGAGGTGAAATGCCAGTTTTATCATATCATATCAAAGGCACATACTATGCACATGACTTTCCACAATTAATGTGAATCTTGATCTTGTGGCTGAGGTAGTTTTTGTCAGGTTTCTCCATTCTAACGTTACCTTCCTGCCAATACCCCCAACACACTCTTTGGGAGGGAGTCACTATGCTCAAGTCCTATTTAAAAGGAAGATAGAAAAAAAAAAAAGAGTGGAAGATGGAATATCTACATAAATTATTTGGAATTACTATGCATGGTAGATCTATTTCTTCTTCCCTGTTTATTAATTTATTCAATGATTTATTTGTGTTAATAGGGACTCATGGGCATTTATCATATACTTTGGATTATAATCAACTACTACTTTTTATTTTGTTGCTCAAATTGTCCCAGCTTTGGTGACTGGAAGCTATTTCAGTTGGCTCTTGGACCCCTTTGATATACCTCCATCAATCATAGGCTGATACAGCCTAGAAAGCCAGGCTAGACAAGTATAAGCAGCAGGTGGCAGAAGGCCTGGAAGGCAAAAGGGGAAGCTGCAGGAGGACAACTGAAGGGCAGTGGGAAATAAGGAAGGGCTAAACCTTTTTTTTATATGAATTGGAGAAAATAAGAAGAATTATTTCATTAGAGTGGGTTTCATGGCTGCAGATAACTTAAGAGGAAAGCCAGATGTTGACTGTTATTATACCAAAAAGACTTTTTTTTAGAAAAATTTGAGGGTGCGAGGAGTTTTTACAATTGAACAGAGATGCAATAGAATGCAATGGAAAGAACTAGTGAAGTGTTTAGCAGAGATAGAGGACTTCGGAAGAGGCGGGAGGAAGGTGGAGATTGAGCCTGTGAATCAAAAGTGTACTTATGATACAATATCTCAGTATGAGCCCCAGGCTAAAGATTTGGCAGTTAAATAAATGAATAAAAATACCTTCTGACAAATGGCAAGTTACTAACTAATAATTGCTTGCTCCAGTAATTATTTGGAGCAAGAATGAATGAAGAGCATATGCTGCTTATTTGAGCTATCAGTACTTAGATGAGCTGTTGACAAAAGTGAAAGGATTTTAAATTAGAACCACAATCTTCCAGAATGTAGTCAGGAAATACTGGAAACACTGGCACTTTAAATATTCACATGGAAAAGTCATAATGCAAATGAATTTTTACAATATGTGAAAAAATTATATAATGATATACAGGCTATGTCATTATACACTCTTAGGTTGAGAAAAAAGAAATCTAATGGTTCTCTCTTTCTCTCACAATACTCTTTACATTCCCCAAACATTTTGGTATCCATTCCTCACTTTGGATTTTCATTTGAGGAGAAAAGAAAGGTACGAAAATGTTTTGAAAAGCGGAGGCATTTAAATTGAGGAGAAAGAGTACCCCCCTTTATTTATCAACTCTCACCTCCCTACCCACCACTTCCAGCCTCTCCCAACTGCCACGACCTTCGCAGCGGGCTTCAGGATCTGAAGGAGGGGCCAGCGCACAAATGAAAATACTATACAAGAAATATGAATTTAGAAGACGTTAGAAGCCAGGTGAAGCCTCTTTCTTGGAGAGACACACGGACTTCTGGCCTGGTCAGCTCTTTATTTACTTGAATATACATTTGCCCTTTAGCAATGCATACAGGCATATCAAAGGTAAAGTTTGGTAAACAGTAAAAGGATTATCAGGTTAGGGAATTGCCTTGAGCTACCACTATCTCAACAGATGAGGTGCTTAGCGTCAGCCCTGCTAACACACAAGGTCCATCGGCCTTCCGCATTACTTGGTGCACTGACAGTATTGGCAAGCGGTGGCTTCCCGCACCTAACCATCACTGGAGAACTAGATTTGGACAACTTACACCCAAAAAGATCAAAGATCTCCATGAGCCTGCTTTGAATAACACAATGAGAATAGAATCAGAAACTAGATTTTTTTTTATGTATATATTTTATTGATTTTTTACAGAGAGGAAGGGAGAGGGATAGAGAGTTAGAAACATCCATGAGTGAGAAACATCGATCAGCTGCTCCCTGCACACTCCCTACTGGGGATGTGCCTGCAACCAAGGTACATGCCCTTGACTGGAATTGAACCTGGGACCTTTGAGTCTGCAGGCTGACGCTCTACCCACTGAGCTAAACCGGTTAGGGCCAGAAACTACATTTAAACTCAACTTTGAAGACAGAAACATCTGAAATATTTGAGATGAACTAGACCAGTGGTTGGCAAACTCATTAGTCAACAGAGCCAAATATCAACAGTACAACGATTGAAATTTCTTTTGAGAGCCAAATTTTTTAAACTTAAACTATATAGGTAGGTACATTGTTAGTAACTTAATTAGGGTACTCCTAAGGCTTAGGAAGAGCCACACTCAAGGGGCCAAAAAGCCGTATGTGGCTCGCAAGCCGCAGTTTGCCAACCACGGAACTAGACAATTTAAAATGACCCAAAATAACGTAACAGAATTGCCTCCTGCAGGGAAAAATCTTCATAAATCTGGGCCAGAAGTTTGCATCTGTTATTTAATGTTACCTTTGGTTACTTACTAGTTACCTGTCCTTGGGCGGATTAATTCACACTAAAAGGTGTTTGTTTGTTTTTTTTATTCATAGGATTCTGGAGACTTAAATATTCTATGCATATAGGTTTCTCTTCCTATTTTTTAAAAAATCCTCACCTGAGGATATGTTTTTATTGGAGAGAAAGAGAGAGAGAGAGAGAGAGAAAAGTATCACTGTGTGAGAGAATCATCAGTCTGTTGCCTCCTGCACATGTCCAAACTAGGGCCGGGGATCAAACCCACAATGTGAGTATGATGGGAATTTAATCCACAACCCTTTTGCCATACAGGACAATGTTCAACCAACTGAGCTACCAGGCCAAGGATAGTTTTGTTTTATTTTTATTCAAAATAGAATCAACTTTAAATTTAGAGAAAAAGTGCAAGTATGGTATAATTAACTTTTGCTATAAACCATTTGAGAATAAGTTATTGACATGATACTCCATTACCTATGAATACTTTTGTGCATATTTCCTACAATGACATTTTCTACATCATCATAATCAATATATTATACTATCTAATCTTCAGATCTCATTTAAATCTTGCCAGTTGTCTCAATATGTTCTTTATAGAAAAAGAGTCCAGTCCAGAATCAAATGTTGCATTTAATATTCATCTCTCTTTAGTCTTCTTCAATATGAAAGAGTTCCTTGGTCTTCACTTGACTTTCATGACCTTGACATTAATGAAGATTACAGATTATTTTATAAAATGTCCCATCATTTGTGTTTGTCTAATGTGTCCTTGCGACTCAATGTAGGTTCTGTGACTTTGTCAGAAATACCACAGAAATAATGCCACGTTCCTCACATTGTATCCTATAAGGTGGCACAGATTTTGATTAATCTCATTGTATTACTACAAATTGAGTGCATTACAACCACACAAATTTATCTTAAAATTCTGAAGATCAGAAGCCTGAAATGGGTTCACTAGGTTAAAATGAAGGCAGGGCTGCATTCCTTCTGCAGGCTGTAGGGGAGAATCCGTTAGCTTCTCTTTTTTTAGCTTCTAGAAGCTGCCTACCTTTCTCAACACATAGCCCCCTTTCATCTTCAAAGCCAGTGATCACATCAGTTTGAACTCTGCTTCTGTCACATCTCCTTCTCTGAATCCTTCTCCTGCCTCCCTTTTCCGCTTTTAAAAATATATATATTTTTACTGATTTCAGAGAGGAAGGGAGAGGGAGAGATAGAAACATCAATGATGAGAATCATTGATTGGCTGCCTCCTGCACGCTCCCTACTGGGGAGTCTGAAACCTGGGCATGTGCCCTGACTGGGAATACATCCGTGACCAGGTTCATAGGTTGATGCTCAACCACTGAGCCACACAGGCTGGGCCCTTTTCCACTTTTAAGAATCCTGTAATTACATTGGATCACCTGGTAATCCAGGATATTCTTCCCCATCTCAAGATCCTTAATCTAACTACATCTGTGAAGCCCCTTTTCCTAACATATTCATAGGTTTGGGAATTAGGATGTACATCTTGGGGGGGTGGGGGAGGGAGGCATTTTTCTACCTACCATACTAATTTCTGGTAATGTGCACTTTAGTCACTTGATGAAGGTGGTTCCTACCAGTTTTTCAATTTTAAAGTTTCTTTTTCTCTCACTAATAGCTAATATCTTTTATAGGGGAAATTCTTTGGGACTATGTAAATACCCTCTTTTTATCAATTCCTCCCTCCCCCCTCCCCCACTGCCTCCGGGTGAAGTCCAGTCCAGAGTCTTCCCCGGCTGCAGGGCCCTTTCTGGGGTCGTTCAGCCCCTCCCTCCGGCCCCAGCACAGCCTTCTTCCCAGGGTGGCCGTGTGCACCTCCTGGCCTGTTTCTTCCACTAGGGTGCCCTCCACCTTCCTCCCCACCTCCCAAGACAAAGCAGAAGTCTTGTCTCTCCCTTCTCTGATGGTTGAGCCAGAGGGAGCGGGGGTCAAGGTAGAAGGAGAGGGAGGCGGAGGGGAGATCCCTCCCTCCCTTCCTTCCTTTCTTGACTTATGGATCTTCATGGATTACAAAATACATTACAAAATTTTTGTTTATAAAGTAAGTAAAAACGCAAACAAACAAACTTCATATTCCAGGCTCATCTTTTAATTTGTCTGACTCCACCCCTTGAATTGGTCATTTCCCCAAGACGCTCTGGTTCCCTTTTAGTGAAGAGCAGTATTTAAAAATCAAGAATTGGGCACTAGGTGTGCTTATTACTATTGGAATGTTGCTGTTCCCAGGCCTCTCAGTGGACAGAAGTTTATACACGTCTTCACAAAGAGATTTGTACAAGAATAGTTATGCAGCTTCATTCACAAAAGCTTAAAGCTGGAAATAGCACAGGAGAGTGCGTGAACACTGGTATGTTCATACGTTGGAATACTGCTTAGCAAAAATTAAAAAAAAAATAGAAGAAAGAACAAGTAATATATGCTGCCACATGGATAAATCTCAAAGTCATTGACATAAAAGAACCCATACAGAGACAAGAACATTCTGAATGAGTCCATTTATATGAATTTTAAGAACACGTAAAACTAAACTATGGCAATCAATCAGGACAGTTGGCTGCCTATAAGGATTGAAAATGAGTGCAAGGAGACAAAGTAATTTGCTACCATTATAGAAATATTTTATCTCTTAATTGGGGTTAGTTATACAATACACCCTTTGAATTGTACATGTAAGATTTGTACATTTCACTGTGTTAGTTTTAACTCAATTAAAAAAACCCCAAAACTCAGCAGAGAAGCTTTTAAGCCTCATCTTGCCTTTTCTTCCGGGCACCTCTTATGAAACTCTGAGTATGGATTCCATGAGCAAAGGATGGCAGAATAAAGAGATAAGAGTGTAAGTCCCTCAATACGTTGCAGGACCACATATCATTCCTGAAACTGTATACCTCTAGAATTGTGTGTGTGTGTGAGTGTGGGTGTGTGTGAAGGCTTGAACCTGTCCAAACACTGTAGCCGTGCCCCACATTTAGAGAGAAAGAAAGAGAGAGAGAGAAAGAGAGAGAGAGAAAGAGAGAGAGAGAGAGAGAGAGAGAGAGAGAGAGAGAAGAGAGAGAGAGAGAGAAGACAAGAAAAAGAGGTTGAATCCTAGTTATTATAGTTGAGCCTCATTTCCAGTAGCCCAAGCCATTTCCCAACTGATACACTTACCCTGATCTCATATACTTTCATCTTGTTTGGTTAGGAGTACAGTATTTCTAAACCCAAATGTTTAGAAAAATTCTCAGTCCTGAAGGAGAATTAAGTAGCTATTTCACATGACCGTAATTGCCTGTTCTTAAAGCATATTCCATAAAATATTAATGTTATGAAATAACTATCTTTAAATAAACTAGATTAGCCTTTTATGTATGACTAATTATAAATCATTGAGAACTATAAATTCTGACTAGATATATACATTTTACTCATTTCTCAACTATTTCTTGGCCACTGAAGGTTTTTTTCCAGTGGTGTATCAGGCTGAATCTGAATATGATTTTGGAGACATCACTGGAGGTCAAGTGTGAAACTTGGAATGAAATCTTAACTGCAAACAACCTTCCTGTTGGGATTTGCCATCTCCCATACCCACCTCTCCACACATCAGTGAGGTATGTAACTTGCTTCAGTTTGCTGTCATGAGCCAGTCATGTGTTCCCTATTTTGGCAGAACTATGGAAAAGCTCCCTAAGAGAGAGTATTTGGGTTATTGGAGTCCTTTTAATGCAGTGGCCTCACATCTCCTATCCTGCCAGTTTTGCCCTTCCCTTTCAGTCCCTTTATTCTTGACAATCTGGGCCTCTGAGGTTCCTCGCATGTCCAGGGCCTCTGTAAATACCGTGCATGTGCACGTCAGACTCCAACAGGCATCATTCATTTACACAGTGACATGAAAAGTGCCTTTTCACGGAATGTCCAGTGGGTCAGCCCCAGTCCTACTCTGGCTCTTGGTTCTTGCCTACACCCGTTTCCCAACAGACTCCATGTTCTAGGTTTCACTGTTCATGAATTGTGACTTCTTTCACATTTCTACTTTCTGACTCTTCTTGATTTTCTTATCCTTACTTTCATCTTATGTATGTTTTTGAGCTTCTGATATATTGTCCTGGGAACTGACTATGGCTAAAATAAACTGTTATCCCATATCCAAATAGTAACCCTTTCCAATGTTCTCCCTTGCCTTACAAAATGCTCTTCTGCTTAATAGTCTTTTGCCCACAGGATACTTTGGAGACAGGTGAGGGAAGGCTAAAGAAGGATGAATGTTTGAAATTCAAGATCACCATGTTGTAAATCTTTGGGGGTGAAGGTAAGCTCCCTTTTTTTCTCAGTACTTTAGATTGCCTGTTGAGGTTTAACATTTTTAAAGGATTATAGGACAAAATAGTGAAATTGTCTCTAAAGAGAAAGAATGGTTGCCCAGCAGGTAACATTGAACTATAACCTGGCTGAATAAATTTAGTAGCTGATGAAAGGTCAGGTCAGATGGTGTGGAGGCTTGGCTGGCCCTGAAACTTCAGAAAAAGAAAGACCACAAAGATCCACTGTGCCTAGGGATAGGAGGCCTTGGCCTAGAGAGAGCGTATAACTGACATCAATCATTCTAAGGTTATAAGCCCCCAAAACCTTTTGATTATAAGATAACTTCTGACGCAGTGTTCTTATGGGTAAAGAATGTGTGGGCCATAACAATGAGTGGCAGTAAACATTTTCTTTTGCAAATTAATATACTTGAATTTGACTGTATATATCAATCTTTGTGAGCTGGATTAGTGGGATGCTACATAGTGTTTTGGCAAATCAGGTTTATGAGTTTTCAAGACTGACAGCTGTGAGGAATCTACCATGATAAACTACTCTGCTGGCAGCTGAATGAGTAGCTAGCTGCTAGTCCCTCTTCCCTAGTCATTTTTCTGCCAACCACTGACAAGCATGTGCTCACATTTTCTACAAATTTCTAGTCTATGTAACACAGATTAATCTAATGTGTCAGTATTTAATGGCATACCGGTGTCCCTGCACATTCACACTCCCTTTCCTGCTTCCATTTTGGCGTGAAGGTATCTGTGGGAAACAGAGGGATATTATGACCACACAGGAAATTAGATAAAAGAAAGGATTTCCTAACAGGTGTGTTTTGAAAGTTTTGTTTCTTTTTAATTTTTATTTTAATGTAATATGATTAATGAATTTATTTATTTTAGTTGCTATTCAGGTTTGAGGCTTAGGTTTCTCTCACAAAGTCAGGTGAGAATGTCGGAAATTGATGTGTTTATTTACTTAACTTGGGTAATATCCCATGAGTTTTGTTGAATTCCTGATTCCATATGGTTAGGAAAAACCTAGACAATTTCCTTTTATTCAGCCTTTCTCCATGGAAACATCTGAATCAACATGTACAACTGTTTGAATCACTGTGATGTAGATTACCACCCAATCTCTTCAGTGCCATACTCTGTATTGTCTGTAGATGGCCAAAATAATTAGCTTGGCTGTTATGCCATAGTATTCAGTGATATGTTATGACTGGAAGCTTCCCAGGAAGTACAGTATGTAAATCCTGAGGCTAAATCCTAAAACCTATATTATGCAAGGCAGACTGGAGAAATGGAAAGTCTTTGATGACATAGATTCCTTTATTGTTAAAGCCAGTTTCTCGCGTAAATTGATTGTTAATGGATTCAACAATTTGTTTTGTAGAATGTATATAATACAGCTTTAACTGATTTCATCTGTATATAAATGTTGGCATGGGAAGGGGCCACACAAAAGAATTGGTGTTCCTTGGGCCTCAGTAGTAGTTCTGCTCTCATCTCTCCCTGACTTCTACCTCTTTGTCCCACTTAGAATTTTGAAGGACTTCCTGAGGGTCCTTACAACTAATTTATTCTTATATGAGTTCTACTATACTTCCTTCATAGGGAACCAAGGCAAAAATTTGGTCAATAAAATGTTTGTTGAATAATGATTATTTATTTTTAAATAGATCTTAGATTTTCTTTTTAATTATAGGAAGAAATGACTTCTTGTAATCATTTCTTAAGTATCCATACTTGGAAATCTGTCATCCCTAGATTCTGACTATATCAACAGAGACCATGAAAAATAATTTCTGCTGAGCAGCATGGCAATCATTAACAGTCTGGCTTATCTCCATTTTTTGGTCCACACTCTCATAGTCTCCCTCATTCTATTTCCCGTATGTTCATGTTTTCCCAGAATAGCTATGAAATCATGTAATTAGCTTCCAATCAGCATTGCTGACACAGCCATTGGCATTAAGTACAGAAAATTGATTAACTTATTTTAAAGAAAACATTCCAAAAGACTTAGGCCTATTTCCTAATGCCAGGAAGAGTCTGATCTATTAATACTATGCTTCTGTCATTACAACACAAAATGGCTACTGAAAACTGTCCCCACTGCCCCTAAGAATGCCTGGTTCCAGATGCAGTAAATACCCAGCTGGGTCAGATTTCTGCACATGAACCATGGTTTGCCTGTCATGAGGCCAAAGGAGCTGGATCCAGAGGGGTCAAAAGCCTATAAAATAACATGCTGAAAGGGGAAAGGTAATCAATGGTCAGGTAGGTGGTATATGGGGGTTAACAGTGGGTTGCCATTCAAGAAGTTTTAAAATAAGGGAAATTGGGTTTTCTGTTGAGATTTAATCTATAAAAATCAACATATAATGGATGAATTAGACATAAAATACTATACAGGGAGACAGGATGAGTCACAATTAAAGATGACATGCTGGTGATCTAATTGGTGATGTATATGTGTATATTTGTGACTATGTGCATATATAAAGTGAGTCAATCCAATTTTTTCATCTGAACAGTGCAAATAATAGTACCTATTTCACAGTTGTGAGGGTTAAAATGGAATGAAGCTTATAAAGCATTTAGTACAGTGCCATCTATAATAATAAAAGCATAATATGCAAATAGACCGAATGGACGTCTGGATGTCCTTCTGGACGACCTTCTGGATGAAGCCGGGGCTGCAGCTGCGGGTTCGAGGCAGCTGCCACAACTGCGAAGGCCTACTCTTGCACGAATTTCATGCATCGGGCCTCTAGTTGCATAATAAAAGCTTAGAGGAGGCTGAGAAGGAAAGAGCAGGCCCAAGAGCACACAAGCAACCGGATTGACCTCTTTTCTGCACTGAGGTCTTCCCAAGAACCACTCTAAGTGCTTTATATGTTTTAACTCCCTTAATCCTCATAACGGGTCTTTTAAGTACTTTCAAGTACTTATATTATCTCCATTTCACAGATTAAGAAACTGGCACCAAGAAGTTACTAAGCATAATTTCACTACCTTTGCAGAGTTGGTAAATGGACAAGTGCTGGAGCCAGGCTGGACTTTAGCCCATGTGTGCTGTCAGCTCTATGGAGTGAGTGTACCAGTGCTCAGTTGGAGGTTTTGGTGGTTTTACTCGCTTCCTACTTTTGCCCAGAGGCTTTCTCTCCCCCCACCCCCCAATATATTTTTATTAATTTCAGAGAGAGAAAGGGAGAGAGAGAGAGAGAGATAGAAACATCAACGATGAGAGAGAATCATTGATTGGCTGCCTCCTGCACGCCCCACACTGAGGATCAAGCCCGCAACCCTGGAAGGTGCCCTAACCTGGAATAAAACCATGACCTTCTGGTTCATAGGTCAACACTCAACCACTGAGCCATGCCAGCTGGGCTCCCAGAGGCTTTCTTATTCACCATTAGTCATCTCAGGGTTTTTAGTTTGTGAAACTGCTGATGTAGTAAAATAAATTTGTATAATTATAGATTTACAGAAGATCTCTACATTCTTTAATCTTTCCACTTGCTTCCACATCTGATGATTGCAGTTTCTCTTAAGACCTATTTATTAAAAAATGTGGTGCCCTGACCAGTGTGCTCAGGGATTAGAGCAGCCGTGGGCAAACTACGGCCCGCGGGCCGGATCTGGCCTGTTTGAAATGAATAAAACGATTGGAAAAAAAAGACCGTACCCTTTTATGTAATGACTATTGAAAAAAAAAGACCGTACCCTTTTATGTAATGATGTTTACTTTGAATTTATATTAGTTCACACAAACACTCCATCCATGCTTTTGTTCCGTCCCTCCGGTCCAGTTTAAGAACCCATTGTGGCCCTTGAGTCAAAAAGTTTGCCCACCCCTGGGTTAGAGCCTCGGCCCACAAACCGAAGGGTCGTGGGTTGGTCACACAACGTGCAGGAGGCAACCAGTTGATGTGTTTCTCTCACATAGATGTTTCTCTCTCTCTCCTTCCCTCCCTCCCTCCCTCCCTCCTACTCTCTGTAAAAATCAATGGGAAAAAATATCCGTGGGTGAGGATTAACAACAAAAAGCGCTACTTAGATTTTGTTGGTTCTTTGTATGCCTAGTAATTTTAGATTTTATCTTAAACATTTTGAATATTATGAGCCTCTGGGTCCTATGAAAATCCTCTGGAGATGGTCGATTTTGTCGTTGCAGTTTTAATAGGAAGTCAGCCTGGTTAGATTCAGATTACGAATTCTGTCTTCTATGGGCAGTGGTTCCGGTTTTTAAAGTCTTTACAGATATTGCGTACCACTGGGTGCCAGAGTGGTACCTGGTGGGAGTCTATACTGTAGTACAGCTCCAAAGCCTTCACTGTGCAGTGTTGGGTCTCTTTTGTGCATGCATGTCTCAGGGGTGCCTAAGACTTTGAGTTCCTACAGAGATACATGGATTGAAAGATTCTCCTTCAGCCTAGAAGTTTGGCTCAGTGGATAGAGTGTTGGCCTGCAGACTGTAGGGTTCTGAGTTCAATTCTGGTCAAGGGCACATGTCCAGGTTGCTGGCTCAATCCCCAGTCGGGAGCTTGTAGGAGGCAGCTGATAAATGATTCTCTCTCATCATTGATATTTCTATCTCCCTCTCCCTTCCTCTCTGAAATCAATAAAAATATATTTAAAAAAAAATTCTTCTTCAGCTTTCTCCCCTGTAATTTCCTTAGTCCCAAGAATCCCTTCCAGTCCCAACTAGAACGCTGCAGTTTCTCTTAGAGTTTTAGCCTCCCTATACTGTTGTGCACTTCCCATAACTGGGGCATAGGGGCAAGAGGAAACAGAAAAAAATATCCTGGATTTCCCCCATGCTTTTGGGGGTGGGAAGCAGGCCCTTGCTTGCATTTTTTGGCTGGAGATAAGGCTTTTTTTTCTCAGGGTTTTAGGAATCTGTGCGACCAGAATCGTTACTGCCCTCACATTGAGGGTTGCTTTGAGGAAGCCTGGGATACAGAAAAAACAACACACAGCACAATGGAGATTTCTCCCACGCCATCAGGCATGCTGCTACTTCGTCCTCTGATCAGAAAGAGAGTATTTCTCTTTGAAATTTTCATGTCCGTACCCACTGCACAGTTACAGGATTTGGGCTACCCTCAAGCCTAAACTGGAAAACTCTGCTGTACAGATTGTTGTTTGAGTTTTGATTTTCTTCCCCAATATGCCTGCTTTTATTTTCAGAGTCCTCAGATATTGCCTTTTGTATTCTGTTGTAGGAGTTATAGTTGTAATCGTTATAAGAATTAGGGTGTATTGAGCTTATACCGTCTTAAATTGAACCAGAATCTCCTTAGTTATCTTTGAAACTGAGATATCCCATTTCTGTGTAATCTGATAAATTCAATATGCATTGTTATATACGGAATCTCAATCCACCTAGAGTTATTTATTCATTGATTTATTTATTCACTAAATACTTGAATGCCTACTATGTTCTACGCCCTGAATATAAATAAGTCGCAGTTTCCACCTAAATTTTTCATAGTCTGATACAGAAGACAGATTAACTAGAAATTGTGGTACAGAATAAGTGGTATAGGGGATCTTGAATTGTATTTTATTTTATGTTTTACAAATCCCAAATAGGGAATCTCAAAGGCTCAGTTCTTTGGAACAGATTTCTTTCCGGTTTATCTTTTCCTCTGATAGTTCTCTATTTTCTTCTCTGATTTTTAAAAATATAGTCCAGAATGGTTGGTTCCAGGTACAACTAAATATTTCTGTTTATAAAGAAAGTTTAACACATGTGTTTTGAGTAAAATTAAAACTAAATTCTCACTTTACTGGGTTACTTGAGAGAAAAGATTTATTTAACAGTTGGTGCTGGCACAACTGATTGTCCATTTATAAGAAAATAAAATTGCATCCCAACATTTTCTATATATAAAAGTAAGTTCCAACTGAAAGATTTAAATATAAAAATTAAAATGTTAATAATTTTAGGAAAAAAACCTACCTAGGAGACAACATATATAATCTAGAGAGAGAGGAAGACCCTAATAATAATTTTAAAAAGAACCCTAGGACCTATTTTAAAAAATTGACATATATGAATATAAATACTAAAATTTTTTGTGTGCAAAATAAACTCTAAGCAATATCTGCACTTATTAGATTTAGAACAGATATTTGCAAAGCAGATGAACTTAGCAACGGTTCACAACTATAAATATATGGAGAGTGATTCAGTGTGGGGATTGGGTTGGGGTTGGGGGTAGAGATGTGGATAAGGGAGTAGGGAGTAGATCCAGAAGGGCAATTTGACAAAAAAGGACAAACAATTCATTAGGAAACAAACAAAGGATATGAATATGCATTTCAACAAGAGCAAATCCAAGCAGTCCATAAATATATTAAAATATGCTTTAATGCACTGGTAGTCATAAAAATGCAAAGTGAGTTAACATTGACATATTGCTTTATACCTTCCACACTGGCAAATGTTAAAATAAATAAAACAAAAAAGGTAAAACGCTATTGCGAGCAGCAGTAAAGGAACCAAAAGTGCAGTTATTGTGCTGGTCGAAGTGAATTTTTATAGTCCACCCTTTTGATTTTCTTTCCATTTATATAACCCTTTTATTTTTTCCTCAAGGTTTAAGATCACTGGATGATATTCATTCCACTCAGCCAGGTCTCCTTGTGTTTTTCTAGGGCCAAGTGATAAAATTAGAATATGAGTTATTGGTTCTCAACACATGCAATGATTAGGAAGTAGCAGGAAAAACTGCAATGTAAGCTTTCATTTAGAAAGAGAGAATAAAAAACACCTAGCTGTCACTAGTCTATATAAGCACATAATCAAACCCTGGTTATCAAGAATGGCAAAAGGACTCTGTGGTCAGGAAATTACTGCCAATAGCAGATCCTGTTTCTCTTTTCTGGGAAATCTCTCTGTAGGTCCATTCCCAGGCCGCTGGTAATTACAGGGATGGGAGTATGGACTCCTCCTTGTCCATCACATTTCATGACCAACTTGCCCAGTTGTACTAACTTACTTCTAGTTGGTGAGTTTGGAGGGCCTGAGGATGCCTTTAAAGGCTGATTGATGGAACCATCAATTCGATATTGGGATTGGGGCTGGGGTTGGGGGTAGGGACATGGATAAGAAAGGAGTGGGCAGACCCAGAAGGGCAAAGAATTTATCATCTCTCAGAAGATGTAACCTCCTCCAAAGTTACGAGTTGTGTTTATCTGGCCCCTCTTCTGGGGAACCCAGATCCCTGAGCTCTTCTTCTGAGCTGAGGTGGTGGGAAGGACCAGAGCCTCAGTGGGTCCCTTCAGGTCTGGGTGGGACATAAGAACTGCAGTGGCTCCATTAGGTTGAACACAGCTGGAGGCCGAGTCAGCCAGAGGTGCCGGGAGACACTGCCAGTGGCTTGGATAAGTCTGGATGCAAGTCATCACTGTCCCATCTCAGGGAGGCAGAAGGAGGCTGCAGCAGACCTAGTCCAATCACTGCTGCTGACGAGAGTGTGAGGTCTCACACAATTCCCACTCAGCTCATGCATATGCAAATTATAAAAATGGCTGTAATCATGTGCATAATGTTCACTATTTATACAACTAACTTGTTAATTATTTTTTTAAAATATATTTTTTATTGATTAAGATATTACATATGTGTCCTTGTCCCCACGTTACCCTCGAACTCCCCCGCCCCCACGTTGTCCGTGTCCATTGGTTAGGCCTATATGCCTGCATATAAGTCTTTTGGTTGATCTTTCCCCCTTACCGCCACCCTCCCTTACCCTCCCTCCAAAGCCCGACAGTCCAATCAATGCCTCTCCGTCTCTGGATCAGTCCTT
>NW_006383018.1:104528-112339 GCF_000327345.1 Myotis davidii | reverse complement strand
GCTGCCAGACAGTCCAGTTTCTCCCCGCATGAGTCCTGGGTCCCCAGAGACTTCCCGGAACCGGAGTTCAGAGCCGTCGGGAGCTTGTGACTCCCTCCGGATTCAAAAAGACCGCCGCGTCCTCGGGTGCCAGCCCCTTTCCGCGCGCGCGAGCCCTGTACCTCTGCGCTTCTCTTCTGCAGCTTCTCTTGCTCTCAGTGTGCTTTTCTTTCCTTCTAGTTGTAGAATTTACAGTCAGCCAGGCTTCCTGTGGTTCTGGATGATGTCCGTATTGTGTTTCTGAGGTATTATTCCATTGTTGTGAGCGGCAGCAATTTCCCGGTGTTTATCTATGCCGCCATCTTAGTTTCTCCCCAACTTGTTAATTATTTATACAGGATCTTACATTTACCTCTCTTAATTTTCATTTTGTTAATTTAAGAATTGGTGAGATGAAAAGGGAAAGGTGAGCAGCAAACCCTTTTTTATTAGGGTTTCCATAGCCAAGAACTGCGCTAGATTGGGCAAATATATTAACTTGATGGTTTTCAACTTTGGATATGTATCAGAATCACATGGCAGCTTTGTATAAGATGATGTTCAGGTCTTACCCCACGTCAGTGAGCCTCTGTGTTCTTCATTAATTTCCAGTTTCAATATGCACCCAAGTTCCAGTCCTCCCTGCATTTACTCATGACATCTGAGGTAGATGTCATTTCTCTCTTTACAGAAACCCAAGTTAGGATTCAGAGAGATTAAGTAATTGGTTCGAATTGGGCCGGAAGAGAGGGAGCAACTTATGACTGATGATTCTCTGTAAATAACTGATGACTGTTTGTGAGTACTTTCTGCATGAATTGATGGGGGGTTTAGAAGCTTGGAGATCTTAGTTAATGTTAATATGACATTGTTCTTGCTCTCAGTCTTATGAAGAGTGATGATATTACACTGTTTTTAAAAAGTATTGCACAGTAAACAAAGAAACAAACATTCTCAGTGTTAGCTTGCTACCTTATATTCTTAGCCCATTTTTTCATTAAAAATTTGAAATATATGCATATAGTTAAAAAATAAAACAATAAAGAAAAAATTTCTTCCTCAATATTAGGTGTTTCTAATACATCCTGGAGGGAATGTGGGAGAGTTTTTGTACTTTTTAAGATATGTAAGTCATTTTGGGTCACCTCTCTTCTAAGCCCCCAATTTCAGCTTCATTAGTTTTCAGCAGCATATAGATTAAAATGTAAACTCCTTTACATGAACTAAAGACATTTCACAATCTAAAAACTTTTCACAATCTGCCCCGGTCTGCTTCTTCAAGGTTTTCTGCAGTCTCCTGTAGACATATCTCACCACACTGGCTTTGTGCTGTTCCAGGTCTTAGAGTGAATGGCTTTCGGGTCTTACTTCAGCCTATTGAATGCAGGTTGTCCACTAGTCTGTTTTACTTTCTTGATGGCACTGAGACTATCTGTAAGTATCTTATTTATCTATTTACTGTCTTCCTCCTTCATCCACAAGTAAGTGCCATGAGAACAAGAACTTTGTCTTGTTCCTCTATGTTTCCAAACTATCTAGAGAAGAACAGTGCCTGGCACATAAGAGCTCATAATACCAGTACATATTTGTTGAATGAATAAATAAACCTTTTCAAGGGCACACATACAAACATACATACACATGTGCATACACTTTAAGAAACATACCAATGGGATCATGCTATCCTGTTTAAAAAAATTAGTTACGTGTCTTGGAGATTTCTTCCCCCAAACATACAGATATCTACCTAGTACTTTTTATGGTTTAACGGTCTTTAGGATATAAAATTTAGTTAAAAATAAAAAACAGAGGGCACAATTAATACTATTTTGTGGATGTACTGGATATTTTGGTTGATTCCAGGAATTTTCCATTTAAAAAATGCAGCAGCAATGACTATAATCATACTAGTGTCTTAGAATACTTTTGTTTCTCTCTTAAAAATTTTAATATTTCAGATGTGTTCATATTTCAACATTTTATCAGAATCACCATATTATGTGATTGTTATTATGTTTTTGAAAAGTACTGCACATTAAATAAATAAATAAATATTCTCAGTGTTAGCTTGCTACCTTATATTCTTAGCCCATTGGTGGGAGGGAGGTATTATTTGTTAAAATTAGTACCTAAGGATTTTCAAAGATCAATCGGATGATTATTAGGGAGAAAAAAATTGTTTTGTTTTGTTTTGCTTTAGCTCCAGACTTATTATAAGTGATATTATTATATAAGCCAAATTTTAAATGAATTTCCTGAAAAAGAAAGAAGTGTTTTCCTTATTACTCTGACTTTTTAAAAAATTCACGAATTGGTTAACTTCTCAAGTGTAAAATTCAGCAAAGCCCATGCCTCCTGACCCATGAGGAATTTCAAAAGGCTGGCTAATGCATTATTGATTGTACTTTTAAAATCAGTTCTAGGAAGTGGGCAGTCTTTGAGATGAGGTGGAGAGCACAGGGCCGGAGTCAGGTCACATTGTGTCCCCTTTTCTGCTCTACTGGTCGTGTTAATCTGGTGCTATCAGGTCATGAGGAACACAGCCTTGATGGGAAAAGGAGTTCCTAAAAGGGCTGTAGCCTGAGGATGGTGCAAAGAAGTGAGAACTGAGCTTTGTGGGTAGGAATAAGGTGCACTTAAAAAAATGTTTTTTAAATTTATTGATGAGAGAAAGAGAGAGAGAGAGAGAGAGACAGAGAGAGAGAGAGAGAGAGAGAGAGAGAGAGAGAGAGAGAGAGAGACTTTGTTGTTACACTTATGCATTCATTGGTTGCTTCTTGTATGTGCCCTGACTGGAGATTAAACCCGAAATCTTGGAGTATCAGGACGATGCTCTAACTGAGCTACCTGGCCAGGGCTTAAGTGCACTTTTATAGCATGTTCCTATGTAAAGATGTAAGACTCAGGTCTAATTAGCCAGCAGAAGCTACTCCTGCCTCACCCCAGGGCTGCTTCCTTGAATTAAAATTCATCTTTCAACAAGAGCAGAGGAGAAGGTGAAGGGCAGGTGGCCCAGGCCAATTTATCTGACCCGCATAGCAATGATCCCAAAGTCACCTTTGTACCCTAATTTATCAGTGTTTATTTTAAAAGCATTCATGTAAGCCTAAGCAGGAACTTCCACTTACTGCTCCCAATACCAATCTGATCTTGTTATGTCACCACCCTCCGGGCGGCCACAAGTTATAGTAGTGAGAAGCAATGACCAACTCCCTAAGACCTGGCAAGACCTGCCTTTCTTTGGTGGCAATGCCTGGTCTATTTACACAACCAACCCCAAGAAGAAAGAAGGCCAAGAGAGAACATGTGTGCGCTTTATGCACTTTATATGCACAGTGAATTCATGCAATTCAAGTTTGGCCAAATGAGTATTTTGAGCCTTATCAATCTGCTAGCAATTCCTCTTTCTTGGGTAAGAAGAAAAGGGTTGGACCAAAGTAGGGAGAGTAGCAGATGTGTTTTCTCTTCTATATCTGGATTAAGTTTAAAAAGAGATGTTTTCAAGTAGAAATGCTGGCACTCAGTTTAAGCAACAAAAATCTGAAGATAGGGATTTTTTTTTCTAGATCTGAGAAGGTTCAGTGTAGATCTAAGTAGCACTTAGTGATACGATGTCAGGAGTGTTATGATTTAACTAGGGTCTTTTTCCAATATAATGGCTAAGATTCTAGGAGATGCTAGACCACCTCAGAAAGAGGTTGAGATCACTAGCTGAGACCCTCCACTCCCCAACCAAGATAATATCTCAGAAATATAGATGAAAACCACATTGTGAGATTTTTTTTCCCTCCTATCTTCACATATCCCAGTGCTTACTATGGGAAGTTTTAGTGATAACTGGTGTAGTATTGAACTTTGAGGTTATAAGGAAATATGGAACATTTTTAACCTATATATGAACCTTTGCTAGAATGTTTGCCTTTGAGCCACGCCTGAATATATGATTACTTATTCCCATGATTCCAGTAGACTGGTTTATACCCAGAAAAATCCTGGTAGATAGGCCACATAATTTGGGGCAATAATAATTTTTTCTGTTATAAACAAGGACAGATTTCCAAGAAACCTGAAGAATCAAAGAAGTAGACTTCATTACCCTGGTTTTAGAAGTCAAAGGCTCAGGTGGTGTTCTAGATGGACTAATTAAAAATGAGAAGATGAAATCAGGATTCTGACACCAGAGTTATGGCAGGTATTAGTATTTACACATATCTAAAGCTCAAAATATAGAGGCTGAATTAGAACTGAGGATCGAAACATCTTGATTACCCTTATGGAGGTCTGCCTCTAGTGAGAAAATTGACTTTAGGCATTCTGTTTCAATGGCAATTACTTTTTTATTGTATAATATAAAGTTAGCATTTGATTTTTAATGCTTCAGTCTCCTGGGTTGGTTACTATGAGTGCACCCTTGGGAGATGGCAGTGCCAGTTACTTAGCTTTTGTCATTTCACTCCAAATTTACCCTTCTCTATTCTGCTTTGTGGTGATATAGCCGACACTTTCCAAACTACATTTCCCAGAATTCTGTCTGTTAGGTTTAGTGGGTAGCAACCGGGCCCCCCTCCTCCCCCCACACCCCTCCTCACCCCAAGTGGGAAGTGAGGAGGAAGGGATTTTTATTCTGTTTTCTTGTTATTCCTGTTAGTAAGGTACATAGCATTTTGTTCTGGGCTCCAGCTTCTTTTGGTATTTTGCTCATTTGTCTCCTCAGAGGTACCTGGAGCAACCAGGTCTCCCTCCTCTGAGCTTCTAGTCTCTGATGATCTAAACTCTTCTTTGAATGCCCCTGGCCTAAGGGGTGATAGCTGCACTTATTATTTCTGGGTTATCTCTCACTGTTTCTATTTTGCTCCTTCAGCTCGCCTATACCTGTGTAACTAATTCCTTACCTTTAATTTCCTCTTGAAATATTTACTTTGGTGCCTGTTTTCTTGACTAGATCCTAATCCGTAGTAATAGGAGTAATCCCAGGAAACATATCCTAAAAGATAGAAGTCTAGAATTAGTTCAATTGTGCTCTTGACCTTGAATACTTTGCTTAACTTCCTGGCAATAAAATATGAGTTACTAATAATCCATGCCATACATTGGTATCATGATTAATTAAATGATCTCTGGTGGCTGATCGTGATGAAGTGTTTGCTGAAGCATAGGCCTTGAAGACCAAGTGGCTGTCATACATATCTTTTTCGGTAATAATGAAAACTGCAGAAACTAGAAGGTAGAGGAACTTCTTTGATTGCACTGGTGAGCTTACTGAGAAAAAAAATGACAAATTCAGGCCTTTAAATGCCCAACTAAAGACACTGCTGCTGAATTAGTTTCTAAGCATTCCTAAAAGAATCTCTTATTTTCTATAGTATGACTTTGCTGCAGATCCATCCAGAATTTAATTGTGTGGATGCAGAATTACAATATAAGTTGGATCTATAACTTGCTAATCTCGTATGTGAAAGTGAGGACATTGATTGAGAAGAAGTGAGACCCGGAAGAGAGTGTTTATGTGAACTCAGACAAAACTGAGACTTGAACCCCTGAGTTCCTCTGAGCCCCCTAGGCCAGTTAAATGAAATCTTATGCTCTGTCTGTGGAGATGGGCTTTCCCTTGCTCCAAGAATTTTGATTGCACTGGTGAGATTACTGAGAAAAAATGATAAATTCGGGCCTTTAAGTTGCCTTAAAAAGGGATGCATAGCCTTTCAAGCACTACCTCTCATGGCCTCTATAACTCGAGTCAGAACAAGTACAAAATATGACTCGAGGGTATAGATATGCTCAAAAGAGATGAAAAATTTTGCTATTATATGTTAGCAAAAACCTGGTGAATTTATATGGGAATGTATTTTCTGGTTGTTAGATTAAGGTAGGTGAAATATAATAACATTGGATCAGGCTAAATTTATTGATATGAATTCACTGAGAGTCTGAACTTAATATATTAGCTCAAGCAGCTGGAAGTGGCTGTAACAGTTTGCTTGGTTGATTTAAACTTGGACTCAATGGTTGTTTACATTTAATGAGGTTGAGATGCCAGAACTTGGGCATATGCGGAGGAAGGAATTCAAAGGTTTCGGGTGGTGGGAACTTTCGAGTGGATTAATCATATAGTCTCATGTTGCCCCACCCCCTCCACTATTATACTAGAGCAGGCCTAGCTATTACTCCCTTCACTAGGGCAATAAGAAATATATTAGTGAGAAGGGCTCTAGCATTCCCCAATTCTCCCCCCCCCCCCCCAAAAAAAAGCTGTGTGGCTGTGGTGGCAGATATCTGGAGATTAGGGACAATGGAATCAGAATGTTTTGGTTCACTTTACACAGGAAGATACTTAGTCTCCCCTACCCCAAATTTAAGTTTGTTGGAACCAGAGGTAGAACTAGAACTCATATCTCTTGACTTCCAGTGTGAGACTCCTTCATTAAACCTCATTTAGGCCAAAAGCCATCAGATTGTTTTGGTGTGCACATCAAAACTTAAGGCCAGATTTATTCATGCAAACGTGTTCTCTCTCTCTCTCGACTCATGGGTAGAAAATAATAAGACAATCCTATAAAATTGCAAACCATTACAATAACTGCCGCATGCATGTGTATGATCCTTTCAAGTTACAAAGCCTAAAGTGTTAGTAAATTACTATGTGGCCCTTTATGGAAAAAGTTTGCCCACTCCTGCTTTAAAATTAAAGCACTCCAGATAAAGCTTAAATTCCTGGTGATCACCCTCTTTTGTCAGTGTAAACTTAACAGTATTGTATTTTCATGTTTGTAGATTCTTTGTAGACTTAAATAATCTATGGTTTCTCTGGTTGGAAAGATGGGTGAATTCTCCAGAAGACAGAGAATTTTTACAGGTCACTGATACAATGCAAAGTTGCCTCCTGATAATTAACAGGTAAGTATCTTTTCAATTGTTAACATTCACTATATTAAAAAAAACAAACCTCTTTCCTCAGTAATTTTTAAGTTTTATTAATTTGTCAAATTGAAATGTGATACACATATATTATGTAGACTGGGAAAAATATAAAAAAGTAGAGCGAAAAAACTCTCTAGACTAGACCAATTACGTAAAGACAAACATTGTTAACAATTTGTTTTTTTTCTTAGCATTAATTTTCATTGAAAAATGCTAAATAAGTACGAAGAAAAAATAGATGCATTCATTTCTTTTTCCTTTTCTTAAAAAATGAGTTTATTTGAATTAGACGACATATGCAGGGGCGAGATCTCAAAATCTCCCTGATGTATTCATTATTTTCAGATTGTTTCTAGTTTAGCCTCAAATGTAATATTTATAGACTATTTAGTCAATAAATAATTAGGTGTCACCTGCTTCTTTTTTTCTTATGAGATGTAGGATTGAATGTGTTTTCCAAATGTCAAGAAACATATCTAGGACAGGCCATTATTTCCTAAATTACCAATGTCATTCTGGAGATGGAGTGGTTAGAGATGATTGATTTTTTTTATTATCCCGCCAGTCTGAATACTTACTGCAGTGTGCCTTTCTCACCATTCACATTTTAAAATCTCCGGGGGAAAGAGAAACATAGAAAGCCGCTAGGAAACGTCTCCCTTCTGTGCCTGTCTTCCCTGTGGAACTCGGCCATGGCTTCTACGTCCCATGTGTCCTCTGGAGAGCCTCGTGTGGGAATGTGTCCTGCTGGAGGAACAAGTGCCAATGTGTCCATCTGAAGACCTATTTCCAACCCCTCTCCTCCTGATTAAACAAATATACTGATGTTTTCAGCCTTGTTTCCCTCCCCTAAGATCATGTTCAAAAAGAAACCT
>NW_006383018.1:93536-104273 GCF_000327345.1 Myotis davidii | reverse complement strand
GCCGGATCCGGCCCACTGGCCATAGTTTGCCCACGGCTGGCTTAAACCAACAGAGATCTATTATCTCACACTTCTGAAGGTCAAAAGTTCAAAATGGTTCTCACTAGACTAAAGTCAAGGTGTTGGCAGGGTTGTGTTCTTTCCTGGAGGTTGTGGGGACATCTGTTTTCTTGCCTTTCCCAGTTTCTTGGGGTCTCCTACCTCCCCCATCCATCTTGAAAGCCAGTAATGGCCTGTCTAGTCTTTCTTACATTGAATCCCTCTGACACTGACATGCCTGCCTCTCCCACATTTAAGGCCCCTCATGATTACACTGGGCCCACCCTGCATAATCCAGGATACTCTCCCAGGTCAAAATTCTTGACTTAATCACAGCTGCTAAATCCCTTTGGCACGTGAGGTAACACGTTCCCAGGTATGGGGATTAGGACGTAGGCCTCCTCCTGGTGGGGTACATCATTCTGGTTACCACAATTACTTTAACTCAACAGAGTGGATAATGTTTGAAATGGGACAGAATCATGAGGGAGATACTGTTTTCCTTTTGCTAGTTCTCAATCATGCTAGTTTTACTACTTCAGCTGTCCTAGTATAAAATACCTGTCAGGAGTAAAATTGCTATTCTTACATGCCTTTTTTTTTAGGGCTGGCGCAAGATAAAATTGTGAAGCAATTTGTTTGGTCTGTCAATTTTTTCTATTCTCTCCAGTTCTATTTCTTCTTCCCTAGAACTCTGCTCTCTTTTCTTGCTCCAATTTTAGAGTAATCTGATAAGCCATTTAAAAATAGGAGCTAAATATCTTTCTGAGGAAAGATTTTTGATTTTCACATTATCAAAAGTTTTTTTTTTAAGTTAAAAGATTTAAAGACACATGTTTCAAAATGATCTTAATAGACTGATAGTAAATTGTATTAAAATATATATTAATCCTCACCTGAAAATATGTTTTTATTGATTTTTTTAGAGAGAGAGGAAGGTAGAGGGAGAGAGAGAGAAAGAGAAACGTCAGTGTGAGAGTGGAGAGTGAGAGGGAAACATCAGTTGGTTGCCTCCTGTATGCACCACCCTGACGAGGGATCAAGCCTGCAACCTGGGTGTGTGCCCTGACTGGGAATTGAACCCTCAACCCTTCCATATATGGGATGATGCTCCAACCAACTGAGCCACACCAGGGGCTGTATTCTAATATTTATTCATTACATGTTATGCTAGTCACTGCAGGGATTCAAAGATAAGCAAAGCTTAGTTATCATTCTTAGTTGACAGTCTGGTCAATTTAAAATTTGTATTACTGGATCAGAAAACTTTCAAACCTCCCATATAGGTTTTAGGACTTTGTAGGTATATAATTATTCACAGATATTAGGGTTCAAAACCTAGAATTTTTCTTACGGAATTGCCATGAACCTATCTTTACCCATGGTTGCAAATTTATTAATACAGTGTGCCAATGAAATGTACTCCTGAAGTTTCCCATACCTTCTGATAGCAGAAGTGGGGGAGGAAGGAATGAGACATACACTTTAAATTTGCCAGTGTTCCATATCTTCTAGCTTAAATATTCTCTTCTGAATGACTCAGATTCTTAGACTTTAAATTTATTTCCCTTCCTCCATACCTTTCCAAAATAGTATCTGGGTGTATTTAATGATGAGGCTTATGGGACCACATGATTGTAGGAGGATATTTAGGAGCTTCTGGATTTTAGCTGGTCTCTGCTGTGGAATAAACATTTTGGTTTTCTTCCCAGACTAGTGTCCACTGAAATGCCTGTGTGGTCATTTGGACACTATATGGGCATATGCCCTGGTCCCATACATATATTTCTAGAGGTGACACCTCCACATATTGAGGCCTCACATCTCAACTCCAGGTTCTTCAGCTCTCTCAGAGCCTCATGCCCCTTTATCAAGGCATGTGGGAACCTCTGGGTCCCTTGTGTCCCTTGTGCAGGCCACAGGAGGCCAGGACTGCTGCTTCAGGCTCATCTGTCCTTCACCAATGCAGCATTATTGCTTCTGCATCATGCTGGATGTGGCACTCCATCTGGGCTCATAAAGTCTTCCAAGCTGTGCTTGGGTGTTACAGATAAGATTGGCAGGAGATCTATTGTAAGAAGGAGATTTGCATACAAAAGTTTATTGAGAAGGGTTCCCAGAATCTACACCTTTGGAGGAATGATGAAAGCGGGATTGAACTGTGATGGGATGCAGCAAAGGTTCTGCAAGTCCTATGGAGAAGCTCTGAAGATGGAATGAATAAAAAGGTTATCCTGAATTAAGGCAAGGGTGCTGGGTGTGTATAACTCAGTCATTGAATGAGAATTGTCCCACCTCCCATCCCTCAGGGGGAATTCCCTTGGGCAAGGAAATTCTCTTTAGCTGGGAGCAGTTTCCTGAGAAATATTTAGCTGTGAACTGTCAGATATCAACACATCCATCAACTGGGAAATATGTGCTTTAGTCGTAAAGGAGGGAGGAAGGGGGACCTCACACTGCAGCATCCACTATCCTGGGGAAGCATACCATAGCCTCTCCTGACTCCCAGTTGGCATTCTTGGGATCCCCCTTACCCATCTGGATATTTCTAGTGGGTCTAATGGGGATATAGCTGACTCTGGGTAGGCATTCCAGCCTGAGAAGGGAAGAGGGGGCATAGTTATTTGACCTTATTTCTGTATTTCCTTGTCATTTCTGTTTCTCACACTTGCCCTGCACAGTAAGGTGTGGGCTCTCCTGTCCTCCTCTCTGGAGTGGACTTTTACATCATGTTGTCAAGGACTGTCAAGGGTCTGAGATTTTACCCTGCTTTCAGGCTAACAGGTTAACCTGCCACAGTTTTAAGAATGCTGGCAGAAGACGAGACTCCTGAGTCAGAGGCCTAGCGCTTTATTACTCATAGCGTTACACACAGCATGAGCTTTGTATTAGTGCCCATTTTCCACTTTCCCCAGATTTCTTCAGTGGGTGCCATCCATTTGGCCAGCTGACTAGCAGAGTGCTGAGGACCATATGGAATGTATTAGAGGTCAGGTCAGAAGGTGTGATATATCACCACCCATCTGTAGTTGGCCAAAACTTGTTCATGACCTGGGGAAAGGTAACTTCCTATTTTCTCTGTCATAGTCTTTAATAAGCATTTGCAAGAGGACCTGAAAAGACACTTATCCAAAAGAACATACAGATGGCCGATAGACAGATGAAAAGATGCTCAACCTCACTAATCATCAGAGAAATGCAATTTAAAACCACAATAAGATATCACTTCACACCTATCAGAATAGCTGTCATCAATAAGTCAGCAAACCACAAGTGTTGGCAAAGATGTGAAAAAAGAAACTCTCACGCACTGTTGGGGGCAATGCAGATGGGTGCAGTCACTGTGGAAAACAATATGGAGGTTTCTAAAAAAATTAAAAATGGAACTGCCTGATGACCCAGCGATTCTACTTCTGGGAATATATCCAAAGAAACCCAAAACATTAATTCAAAAGAACATATGTTCCCCTATGTTCATTGCAGTGTTATTTATAATCACCAAGCTATGGAGGCAACCCAAGGGCCCCACAATAGACAAGCAGATAAAGAAGATGTGGTACACATATATAATGGAATATTATTTGGCCATAAAAAAGAACAAAATCTTACCATTTGTGACAGCATGGATGGACCTAGATAGTATTATGCTCAGTGAAATAAGTCAATCAGAGAAAGACAAATACTATATGATTTCATTTATATGTGGAATCTAAAGAGCAATGTAAATGAACAGACAAAATAGAAACACTCATAGGTATAGAGAACAGACTGATGATTGCCAGAGGGGAGGAGGGTTGAGTGCAAAAGGTGAAGGGATTAAGAAGTACAAATGGGTAGTTACAAAATAGTTACAGGGATGTAAAGTACAGCATAGGGAATATAGTCAATAATATTGTAATAATTATGTATGGTGCTATGTGGGTACTTAAAATATCAGGGGATCACTTTATAAAGTAGACCAAGGCCCAGTGCATGAATTTGTGCATGGGTGGGGTCCGGCTGGCCTACCCCAATGGGGGTCCATTGGGCTGGGCCTGGTGGGGGAAGGGCCATGGCCGGTTGGCCTGCTGGCCCTGCCCCCAATCAGGGTGTTGGGGCCGATCAGGGGCTGGGCCAGCCAGGGGAGTGGGGCTGATGGGGGCCCAGATCAGGCTGGTTGGCTGCCGCAGTGTGTGTTATAGCCACCGGTTGTTCTGGTCGTTCTGCTGTTCCTGTTGCCGGGCTTTTATATATATAGATTGTTGACAGGCATTGGGTTGTCTCCTGATTTCTGCTGTAACAAACAAATGCTGGTATGAACATTCTTTTACAAGTACCCTGGTGCACATATGCAAGTGTTTCTGCAGGAGACAGATTCTTGGGAGTATAATTGCTGGGTTATAGAGTAAGTGTATCACTTTTATTAGTAATGTCATAGTGTTTTTCCAGAGTGAATGTTGTACCAATTTATATTTCCAATAGCCACGTAAAATTTTTCATTTACTCCATAACCACACTTTATACTTCTTATTGTCACTTTTTAACTCCTGCCCATCTGATAGCTCAGTGTACTTTTACAATTTGTATATCCCTTAGTACTAAGGAGATTAAACATAATTTCTTATGTTCTTGGTCATTCATGTTTCCACTTCTGTTGTTTTTCCAGTTCCTTTGCACATTTTCCATTGGGTTATATATCTTTTTTATTATTGATTTGGACAAGTGGTTTTTAAAAAATATATATTTTGGATTCTAATCATTTGACAGTAGTTTGTGATACAAATCTTTTCTTTCAGTTTATGATTTATCTTTTCATATTTAAAATTGATTTGTTTTATAAACATAAGGATTAAATTTTTTAAAATATATTTTATTGATTTTTTACAGAGAGGAAGGGAGAGAGATAGTCAGAAACATCGATGAGAGAGAAACATCGATCAGCCGCCTCCTGCACATCCCCCACTGGGGATGTGCCCGCAACCCAGGTACATGCCCTTGACCGGAATTGAACCTGGGACCTTTCAGTCCGCAGGCCGACGCTCTATCCACTGAGCCAAACCGGTTTCGGCATAAGGATTAAATTTTAATGCAGCTAAATACATCATGTTTTCTTAAATAGTTTTAACTTATTGTGTCTTAGTTAAGAAACCCTTTCTACCCTAAGGTGATAGTCTCTTATCTCTTCTTCAAAAGTATTTCTTTTTTAAAAATACATGGTTTTCTTAATATATACAGTGTGTTTTAGGAATATAATTTTTTCCATATGCTTAACCAGTTAGAATCCATACACTCTCCACCAAATTTGGGTGCTACCTTTGTCATATATCAAGTGTTGTGACTTGTGTAATCAAAACGCCACTCTCCATTCTTTGATCAGATTCAACATTTTATTATATGGTTATGATTAAATGTGCTTTTATTGAAAAAACAAAGTGTTGTTAAGGCAGATTAATCTAGACCTGGTAAGCAGAAAGCAGAAAGGGTATAAAAGAGAACTTTGAGCCTGGCTGGTGTGGCTCAGTGGTTGAGCCTTGACCTATAACTAAGAGGTCACAGTTCGATTCCAGGTCAGGGTATGTGCCCTGGTTGCAGGCTAGTACCAAGTAGGGAGCATGCAGGAGGCAGTCTATCAATGATTCTGTCATCATTGATGTTTCTATCTCTCTCTCCCTCTTCCTCCCTGAAATCAATATATTAGAGAGAGAGAGAGAGAGAGAGAGAGAGAGAGAACTTTGAAGCAGGGAGACCAGTTAGGAGTTTATCACAAGTTCAAGAAAATGAAGTCCGAATTATAAAAGTGACATGGAAATGGAAAGGACAGAAATGTGAGAAAACTTGAAGAGGATGTACTTAGTGAAAAATTGAATATGGAAAGCAAAATAAGGTAAGTGACAAGCATGACTATGAGTTTTGAGCTTCAGTGACTCTCACTGCTCTTTTTTTCCCCTTAGGATAAACAAGATTATTTCAATGTTAAATTTATTACAATTGATGTGGTCATAGGACACTGAAGTAGAGATTTAGGAAGCATTTGTATATAGTTGATAAGTTAAATATATTGGAAGATGTTTTTAATAAACTTTGTGAGTTTCTCCATTCTTATTGTTTCATAGGAATTCTTTATATATTTTGGATACATATCCTTCTCCCAGGGATATTTTTTTCTGGATTGTGTTTTTTTGTTTGTTTTTAATCTTTTTATGGTACCTTTTGAGAAACAGAAGTTCTAAATTATTATGTAGTAGAGTCTATCAATCATTTTCTTTGTTTGCACATTAAAAAAATATATGTTTTTATTGATTTTAGAGAGGAAGGGAGAAGGAAAGAAAGATAGAAACATCAGTGATGGGAGAGAATCATTGATCGGCTGCCTCCTGCATGCCCCACATAGGGGATAGAGCCTGCAACCCAGGCATGTGCCCTGACTGGGAATTGAACCGTGACCTCTTGGTTTATAGGTCGATGCTCAACCACTGACCCATGCTGGCTGGGCGAGTTTTTAATTCCAATTATTATACTTTTAATTTCTAAATGTTCTATGTAGTTACTTCTTTCCTCCCTTCTTTCTTTCCTTCCTTTCTCTCCCCCCCTTCCTCCTCCTTCCATTCTTCCTTCTCTCTTTCTCTCTCTCTAAACCAGTTTTGTCTTTTTAAAATATTTCCTTACATTCAGGCCTTTAACCCCTTCCCCAACAATTTTTTTGTTAAAAACGTTTCTTTTTCAGACTAATTTTTTTATTTTGGTTCTATATAGTATTTTTGATGCTGGTTATGAAAACAGTTTGTAATTATTTTTTCTTCCCATTTTTGTGGTTAAGAATAGTATTTCCTCAGAAAGTTTCTAGATGAAATTTTAGAATGGTGTAATTATTTTTTCTTCCCATTTTTGTGGTTAAGAATAGTATTTCCTCAGAAAGTTTCTAGATGAAATTATTTAGAATGGTACGTATGTAGCTGGTTTTTGAAGGTAAAGTTTTAGTCGAGTATACTCGTCGACGACTGAAAAAAGAACATTTTGTGAAAACGTGTATACACGTTTCTGCCGGGGAAGGAGTTAAATTTTAAAAATGTACTTAATATATTTAATATTTATTATTTGTCTTCTAATTCCAATATCTGAAGTCTTTTGCATCAAATTTTGCTGTCTGTTGTTTCAACTACTTCTTACTCTACTACTTGTTTCCTCATACATTTTGTGAGTTTCAACTACAAGTTCATATTTGTTGGAGTTTTATCTTGTTCAAAATTTTGAAGCCCTATATTGGCAATTTATGACTATTTGCTTCTGCCAAACATTGGGGAACCTCATTAATGCAGAAACACTTTAAATTTTTTCTGCCTGAAGCTTTTTGGATATACCCAGGTAATATGAGATTGGGCTACAAGTTCAGGGAGGTTCAGTTTGTGGATATCAATTTCAAAGGGTGATTTTATGTTTCCTTCTACCCAATGCCACATTTTATAATAAGCAATTTTCCTTGCTGTCCCCTGGATTTATTTCTAGTTCACATACACCTTGAGGGTTTAGGACTTTTGGGTGCCTGATTTATTAAAGCTTCTCCTATTAGATTCCTCACCTTGGTCAGGTGCCTCCAGGATTTATTTTCTGTTGGCTATGAATACGGAAGCTCAAGTTCACCTTCATGGGTAAATGTTCTCAAAGTGAAAGCCAGATTCAAAGCTCAGCTTACCTCTCTAGATCCCTATGGCTTTTGAGGGTACTTACTTTCTTGCCAACACATTGATGTTGGCAACACAACAACAAATACAACCTCATTTTATTATTTTTCAGTGAGAGGGTTGGTCACAATGTATAGTGTGTCATATTATTGGAAAATGGATTTTTTTGCCTTTGAAAATAATTTATTCCTGTAGTAAATTTAAGATTGGCGTGAAAAGGATGAAGAGGTCCTTCATGAATAATAGAAAGTATAAATATAAGATCATAGGCTACATTACTCATTTATATATTGTCATACCTTTTTACTGCACACTCTGTCATGTGAGGTGATATGTTACACTACCGGAGATGCCAATAAGTATACTGAAAGGTTCTCAAATTTGAAAGATAATTTGTCATTTATAGATATAAATGATACATTCAATGAGGATGGTACAAACTAAATATTCATACCCAATTGAGGAATTGAAGCAAATCATTGTAAAGAAGGTGATATTTTATCTCAATCTATAGGGTAAACAGAGGGAGATGAGTGGAAGTTTATTCCAGGTAGAAAACAAAGAGCATAAACAATGGTGTAGAGGTAAAAACAAAACAAAACAAAACAAAAAAACACCCAAAAACCAAAAAAACAAGGAATGGCTTTAGATTACTGTATGTTTGATGGATTATAAGCTATTTTAAGGAAATAGTTAATGACAAGAATGGAAAGTCAGGCAAAGGCTTGAGTATGAAGAGCCATAAATTCTATACTAAGCAATTTGAACTTAAATTGGTAGGGGGACTGAGAGTTACTAATAGATGTATAAACTTTTTAAATTAAATTTAATTTTTTTATTATTTTTTAATTTTTATCTTTAATTTCTTTATTGGTTAAGGTATTACAAATGTGTCCTCATCCCCCCATGAACCCCCACCCCCACTCCCCCAACTCATGCTCTCATCCCCCTATTGTCTGTGTCCATTGGTTTGGCTTATATGTATGCATACAATTTGATACAGTCTAAAATGTGTCATTTATGGGAGGCTGAATGTAGAATCAAGATTTATTTAGTTAAACTCTAGCAATTGTAGACAGGGGTAAATGAAAATGGGATGAAGCATGGGAATGTGAAACAAGTAAACACTATTTTACTCAGGGTTTTTGATATGAGTAATCTCCATTTCTGATGATGGCTTGATGTTGTTTACATAATGACTTTCTTCCATTACTTAGAAAATAATTTATTTTTTGAATAAGTTTGAAACCACATCTTGGTGTTTCCTTCCATTAGTAAGAATCAATCCTGAGTCATAACCCAAAGGACACATTATTTAGGAACTAATTTCCCCCCATATTTTGAAGAGAAAGAACTAGGTTGGTTCTTGCCCATATTGTTTTGGTCATTTTATCTTATTTTTTAGAGGAATAGTGCATCTCTATACATTTCTTAGGCCACCTCATTTTGTTAATGAGACAAAGGATAATGAAATGTCAATAAGGATTTGTGGTCCACTTTATAAATGCTAAGGATCAGAAAGTTATCAAAAGGACACTAATAGGCATATTAGTGATGTAATTTTTATTTCTGAACTGAGATGAAATATGGGAATTTGTGTCTTTTTTCACTCTAATACCAAAACCTCATTAGGCCTCGCCAGCATGTGGGGAAATGACACAGCTGAGGCTTTCTCAGGCAAAATACATTAACATTACAAATGAAATTTGGTCTGAATTTATCTCAAGGAGCATTTCTCTCAAAGGTATAGTATGAATTACATTAGCAGTGCAGTTATTAAGCTTTGTTGAATAATTCTGTTTTAGAAAAAGAAAGTGACCTTTTGTATCTCTCAGAGGGGTAACAGTTCTACAGATATATTTAAAATAATACTAATTGGGACAGGACGTCAGATTTACAAAAATATGGGAGGAAATTGGATATTCAGTTAAAAAGTATGAAGTATCTTAAACAAAGCATCTCATAATATTAAATGTCTGACCTTTATTACTTCCTAATCAAACAACTCTATCTTCCGTTACAGGTTGTAGATGGAGAATGGAGGTCAGAAAAATACTGTTGAAAATTCTCATTTTTGTACTGCTTGAAATATGGGCACAATTTGTAATCTAAACTCTTCAGTAATTACTATAACTGTTGTTTTTCTTCAATGAACAGACCTAAATATTTTTCACATTTTGACATGAAATCTAGTGTTTCTTAAAAAGCAATGTCAAAAAATAAACATGCCCTAGTTTTTATGCTTCTTTGTGGTCATCATCTTTGGGAGTGATAACACAGTCAGATGTGCTAGCATTCAGATGCTTGAATTGACTTAAATTTTAATCTCTAATGCTGGCTCAAATATTTTAAAAAGAGATGATATGGTAACATAGAACATTATTTTACACAAAGAAAGACTATTAAATGCCAGACATTGAAATCAAAGGTGAGTGCACACTGCCAAATCTATTGAAGATATTATGGCATTTCAAAGCTAGGAAAATTGTATAACAGATTCATGGTTTTACAGGATTATTATTCAAGTGCCAAGCATCCATCAATCAAACGGATGACTTTCAAGAGAAGGTAATTCACTTACAGTGATGGGTAATTCAATTAAGGAAAAACTGTAACTATCAGCTTAACCAAATAGGAAATGCAAGCAAAACCCTAATATTATACTATCAATCTTACAGGTACCCAAGAGGTCAAGAACAGTCAAGCATCTACACTAATAAAAGAGAAACATGGTAATTGGCGTACGACCACTACCCTTCCCATTGGCTAATCAGCGAGATATGCAAATTAACTGACAGCCAAGATGGCGACCGGCAGCCAGGCAGCTTAAACTGAACATGAGGCTTGCTTGCTTCAGTGACGGCGGACTCCAACGTTCCCCGCCTGCCGTGCAGGCCTCTGAGCGGGCAGTTTGAAACATAGTAACATATAGAAGCTAAAAAAACTCCAGAAACCTGCTTTCAGTGAGCCGGGATCTCAGAGCTGGAGTTGATACAGAGTTTTGATTGTAGAACACAAACAAGTCTGGGCCCGAGGGATT
>NW_006383018.1:85132-92389 GCF_000327345.1 Myotis davidii | reverse complement strand
GCAGGCCTAAGCCAGCAGGGCGTTATCTCCCGAGGGGTCCCAGACTGCAAGAGGGCACAAGCCAGGTTGAGGGACCCCCACCTTACCCCCGAGTGCACAAATTTTTGTGCACCGGGCCTCTAGTGGATTATATAAAGCAACACGTTGTCATGCTGCCTGACCAAAATCAACTCAGAAAACTGAGTGGGAAGACACTGGAATTCAAATTTCATTTTGATGATGTTATGAGTATTATACCTAATTGCATGAATAAAAATATAGTATTCATGAATATGAAAACAATTTAACATATATCTAATTAGTGTTTTGTTTCTGAAAACATAATAGAAGCAGAATGGTAATCATTAAAATCCAAGATGGATTTACGATCTCTAAGTTACTTCACACTAATATAATATCCTTTTTTTGAATGGGCCACTAAATTTAAGCTGGGATGAGCAATCTTTATTTCAGTGGGACACTTAACAAATTTATTGTATTCTTGTGGACAAAATGGAGAAATACAGCCTAGATAAGACTATTAGACGTTGAATGACCGTGCTGTTACAGTCTGATGATAGGATTGATGGCATCTGAAGAGAGGTTTCTCATGACTCATAGATGACTCTTCCCTAGGCATTCTATGCTGTGTAATGTTTTGGTAACTTGTACACATGGACACTTTTCTTATAAGATTTACAGTTATAAAAAAGTATCATGGGTAAAAATACTTTAGATGATCAAATCAGTATCTCTAAAAATTTTGAGAGTAGAGTAATGGACTAAATCCAATAAGGGATAAATATAAAATCCTGAACCTGGGTATATAAAGTTCAGATAAGCTAGTTCTCAGTTTCTAACCATTTTTTTATACCTCTCAAAGACTCAGTTTCCCTATGTATAAAATGGGAATAATAACACTAGCTACTTAATAGTTTGAGGTAAGGGCACAGCACAGTTTTGGCATATAGTGAGAGTTCAAAAGGTGTTAGCTACTTCTTTTCCAGAAATCCTGGATCCAAATTCTGTTACTTATGGGGTACTTGACCTTGGGTAGGTCAAATTCTTATTCTTTCTAAATCTCATTTGCCTCATTTGAAAGTGGACATAAAAATAGTACTTACCTCATAGGTGGTTGTCATGAAAATTGAATGAGATGATGCATGTGGGGCCCTTTTTGAGGTACTTGGAACATATTGAGTTCCTAATGAATGTTCGTAATTGCAGTGACCATTAGTTCAACTTCCGGAAAGTCTACCTAGACATTATATTGAAAAAATAGAACTAATAATTGTTCTAGAATAAGGGAAATTATATTTCTACTTTATTATAGACTAAGTCTATGTTATTACTTCAGTTTAAATGTATACTTTGAAGAGGAATATCAAAAATTGAAGTGAACATAAAATTAAATCATGTGAAAAATGATGAAAGAAACTGGGGGTGCCTATGCTGGAAAAGAGAAGATGAGGATAGGAGGAAGCTAGTGAAGGGTTGTCATTGGGAGTGAAACGAGGCTTGCCCTTTTGGTCCTCAGAATTAGAATGATGGCAATGAGACAGATTTTTTGCTCCCCTGAAGAAAGACATTCTTACTGTCCAAAGGTGGGAGGGCTGCCTGGGAAGGTAGTCATTTCTCAGTCCCTGAAGTTGTTTTTTTTAAAGTTTGAAAAGTCATTTGAGGGAGAGTTGCAGAGAGGATTCAAGGATTTGAGATGAGATTTGGCTCAGTGATCTTTAAAGGCCAGTCCTTTTCTGAGGTTCTGAGGTTCTGCAGCTGTTGACTTCTTTGTGGTGCTTAACATTTAGCACCTTTTAAAACCCTGCTTCCAGTCACCCCGCCTTTTCTTTCAAATTATTTGACAGAAGCATCTCACACTAAGTAAGAATTGCATACCCCTGACCTTTAAGGTCTAAAATTTACTTCCTTCATTGCTCTTATCTTGAGGTATCTGGGTAAATGGATTTGCAGAATCTGTGCATGCCGATCATACTTGCATTTCTTTTAAAATAGGAAAGTTGATAAAATGGTAAAAGAATTGTCAGGTCATAGGATCTCTGGTGGCTCAGCTTCAATAGCCAAAAAAGCTCCTGTCCCAAGTAATGTAAATATTAGTGAGTAGACATGCAAATATTGGGTATACAAACAATATTGGTTCACAAACAAGCTTGTTTTTGCATGCATTCTTTGAACAATGTGTCTCATAGGAAAATTTTTTATTGACATTTGCTATCTTATTTAGCATAATATTCTGCTTCCAAGTGGTTTAATTTTCCTCTGATTTTTCGTTCATGCTTCCTGGCCTTAGACTATTATGTGTGGAAAAACTCAAGGACCGTCTCTCTGCTGTTATATTGATTAGCAAATAAATCATGAGTGGCTCTGAAGGACAATGGCAAAGGGAATCACACCAATAGGTATGACTGTATGGTGAACCTTGCCTGGGAGAAGGTGACATGGTGTCACATCTCCACCAGTTCACAGGCAGTAGCTAAAATTTTGGCCATATGGCGAAGTAGTTGGAAGGAACAGGATTAGAGGCTTGCTGTTAAGAAGGATTGGGGAAGATTTATGTGAGTGAATCTCTTGAAATGGGCCCAGTATGTGGGAGTATTACATGTCCTATGTGAATTTTTACTAAATATTTAATACCTAGGTGAACCAGATGAAGTCAGTCAGCATACCTCCCCAGTGACCTCACTGTGCCAATGAACCCTTAAACAACGGTCCATCATATGAAGAATGTGCATGCTTTAATAAAATATTGATTGCCTCTCTCCAAGGCTTGCCTGGCCTCCTACCAGTATTGAATGTCCAACCTACCAGCTGTAGAGACAAACAATGAGCCCTCTATATAGCATGATATAATGAGGGGAACAGCCTACCTCCTGGTTGATTACGTTGGGTCCCCTCCATTATGGAGTTAACAGTGTTTTGCCCTCACTGGAATCAACACTCTTGAAATGGGTGTGTTTTCCTGGGCCACGATGCTGCCTCTGTTGACTTAATGCCTTATTACATCATGTTTTCTCACACAATATTGCTTTTAGTCAAGAAACTCATTTCAAGCAAAATAATTGAGGCCAGTGCTCTTGGGGTTCACTGTTATTCCACAAAACCTTCACTAGAGGCACCCAGCTATTGCAGAGCAATGATCGAAGGAACCCATTTACTGTGACAGATGGGAAATTACACCCTTTGACACTGGGGTTGTTTTCTTTAGGATAAAGTACTAGTATACTCTGTGAACTAGTGACTAATATATGATGTGGTTTCTCCCCAAACCAGAACACACTGGTCCAGAAACTGAGGAGTGAAGCAACGGTGATATTTCTCATTATTACACTTCCATAAACATTTCCATCCCCAGTTTTTATTTTAGACTTTGCTAGTTTGAAGGGTTTAGTATCCAACTGAGAAGTATTCCACCAGACAGACAATTGACCTGGAAGTTGAGACTGTCATTGGTTTTTTGGGCTCCTCCTGCCAATGTTCTAGGAAGCAAAAAAAAAAAGAAAAGAAAAAAGTATACTATGATAGTTCCTCTGGAGTGCTTCCTAGTATTGTGACATCCAGTGATAAAAGTTAATGGGAAACTACAGCAACCTGTATAGTTAGGACCACCTAGGAATTAAGCTTTGTATTACCCCATTAAACAAAGACCCACAACCAGCTGAGATGCTGCCTGAGTGCAAAGAGAATTTGGAGGAAGGAAGTTATCATTACCAAAGGTAAGCTCAGAAGTGGTTGCAGAAATAAAAATCATTGTCCCTGATCATATTTTGTTCCTTGTTTTTCTACGTATCCAATAATATATCAATATTTTCCCCCTTGTTTCCCTAGTTTTTTTCAAAATTAATAAATATTTAATATCTACAAACCTAACATCTTGTCAACTTTAGTGGCTGACAATTTTAGTATTTACCAGGTTGCACTACCTTAAATTTTTTTAATTTTTAAATTAACATACAATAAAAGACTTTTTGTGTACAGTTCAATGGATTTTAATGCATAGATTTGTGTGACTACCATCACAATCAAGACACAATTTCATCACCCTCCAAAGTCTCCCTTGAATTATCCTTTTATAGTCACACTTCCCTACCCCTGACCCCTGATAACCACTGATATGATTTCTATCATGACAGTCTTGTCTCTTAAGAATGCCATATAAATGGAATCATACAGTATATACATTTTTGAGGCTTTCTGCCCTCCCTTAGTGTATGCCTATGAGGTTCACCCCAATTATCATGTGTGTCAATAGTTCATTCATTTTTTACTGTGGAATAGTAATCCCCTTGGTTTTACTATGTGGTAGATTGGTGGTAGTTCACTCTACAGTTTATCTGCTGGATTTCAAGATATCAAGATGGGATTGTCACTGAGCTAGAAGAGAAATGAACATCACCCAGAGGGGGAAGTTTTAATGCAGGAATAAGAGTGCTTATATATATTGAGTAGCAAGAGGGTGGACTGCTGCAGAAATTGCAGTTTGACTCACTTATCCCCATTTTTTAGTATGCCTTCCTGAACCAAAAAGGTGAGACAGCTAAAACATTCCCAAGACTCCCTTGTGACCAGATTCCAATAATTTAATTAAAAATAAACAAAAATAAAACAATAAAAGTAGGTTTTGCCAAGAAAGTGTATTTGCATGAGTTTCAGAAGGAGACAGTGAACATGAAACAGCAGCTACATGATTGTGGATTAATTCTTTTGGCTGACATGACAACAGGGGCATTCGGCTCCTCTGCTTTTGTAGGCACAGAAGTTTAAATGTTTAGTCTTTAGAATCACATGTGCTGAGTGGCACGTGAAGGCTGCAGTGTGGTTTTCACTACAGTAGTCTTGTGGGCTGTAGAGTATCATTCCTAACTGTGTTTTCCCTGGCTGCATAGATCAAAGCTTTGTTCACTAGCCCTCCAAGAAATTCTGTAAGGTACCCAACACTGTGTAATAAGTTCCTTTCTCCTTAAATTGGGTCAAGTGGATTCTATTATCTGCAACTAATCCTTTGTTTCTCAAATTGAAAATTTAGGGATTCCCCCCAATTCATGTTTGGATAAATGTTAGAAATTATTAAATGAACTGTTGTGTTTTAAATATTTGATATGAACACTAAAAAATTAATTGCACTCATTTATGGTGACCACACAATGCATTAATTCATGTAACATGTACTCACTGAGTGCCTATGATGTACTAGAAAAGTTAAGCTAAAATCTGTTCTCATGAAGCTTCCATTTTTGTGATGAGAAACAGACAAGTAAAATAGGCTGCAGGCAAGATGATGACAGTGCTAGGGAGAACAATAAAGTGGGTTAGGGAGGTAGGGAGTGTCAGGGATTTTAGAAAGGGTGCCCAGGAAGGCTCTTACTGGGAAAATGACATTTGAGTAAAGATCAAAAAAGGAGGAGCATTCTAGGCAGAGGGAGCAAATACAAATGCCTTGAACTAGGCTGAAGGGACAACAAGGAGGCCAGTGTGGCTGCTATGCAGGAGTGAGGTGCCTTTGGGGTCATAAAGTCAAGTGCAAAAAAGGTACCAACATTTTATGCTAATGACTGACATACAAGTGATTGAAATCTATACTAATAAAAAGGGTGATATGCTAATTAGACCAGACATCTTCTGGACATCCTCTGGACAAAGCCACGGTGGCGGGGGCCAAGGCAGAGACAGTTAGGGGTGATTAGGCCAGCAGGGGAGAGCAGTTAGGGGCGATCAGGCTGGCAGCCAGAATTGGTTAGGGGCAATCAGGAAGGCAGGCAGGTGAGCGCGTAGGAGCCACTGGTTCCGGATTGCGAGAGGGATGTCTGACTGCCAGTTTAGGCCCGCTCCCACAGGGCCTAAACCGGCAGTCAGACATCCCCCGAGGGGTCCCGGATTGGAAAGGGTGCAGGCTGGGCTGAGGGACAACCCCCTGCACAAATTTCGTGCACTGGGCCTCTAGTACACATATATAGATATAGATAATTTTCTTCTGATTATCAACAAAATGCAAATACAAAATATAAAAACTCCTAATTACTTCTAAGAAGACATTTGAGGCACCCTTCCCCATACCCCTTTTTGTTGAGTTTAGGACTCCAGTGGAGAAATAGTAGTGTGACTAACTTAAGAAGGGGATATTTACAAAGAGCTACAAATATACCAATGAGCATAGTGATGCTTTAGTACAGTAACTCATTATGTATATTGACTCACTACACACTGAACCTACAATGTTAATTTGTAAGCTCTGATTTGCTGATGAAGAAACTGAAGCAAAGGGAGATTAGGTAATGTTACCAAGATCACACAGCCAGTAAGTGGTGGAGTTTCAACGTAAAATACAAATTTGTCTTATTTCGCATTCTTCTTGAATATTTCCAACAACCTCTCACAGTAAATGCAACTCTGTATCCAAGTGAAAAATTTTCTTCTTTAACTAAAGAAAGCTTTATTTTGATCCTTGAAGGAAATGAAGAGCAAGGGAGATCTATCCCACTGGTGTAAGGCTTTTATGAACTTGGAGAAAGTAAACCTAGATACTCTAATTTAGCTTTTCTTCATATGACCCATTTTCTGTTTTTGAATCACCTTTTTTGTTCCTTTAAAATTTCTTTTCATTTACCTTCCCCAATTCTACATTCTTCTTCCCTTACAAGTTATTTAAAATATGATGAATATGTAGATGTGTAAAATATAAAATATAATAAAATAGCTTCAGTATCATACTCCTCTTAAATACATACCACAGATTTCTTGTTTTAAAAACTTTCAGCTTTTTTACATGAATGTCAGGTAGTCACATTTCATCAATTAACTTAACATTTGAAAAACAAAATTTTCATTGTCTAATCCTACCATGTGAAAAAACAATTCAATTGGCCATTCATTTATTTTTGGGCACAAAAGATTACTTCATTTTAATTTTATTAGACAACAGTGAGCATTTTTGTATAGAAACTTTGTGCTCCTATTTAATAGTTACTTAAATTAGAGTCCTGGAATTAAAAATTCCTGGATTAAGGCATCAAAATATTAAAAACTCTTAATACATATTATTAAATTGCTCTCTAGACATACATGTTCTCCTGAGTATATAACCAGCAATACACATTTGCCAAAATTATCTCTTTGGTAATTAGATACAGAAAACACTTCATATTAATTTTTTCATTTTGACTGTTAAAAACTGATTTTTAAAAAATATATATTTTATTGATTTTTTACAGAGAGGAAGGGAGAGAGACAGAGAGTTAGAAACATCGATGAGAGAGAAACATCGAC
>NW_006383018.1:81689-84926 GCF_000327345.1 Myotis davidii | reverse complement strand
CATGCCCTTGGCCAGAATCGAACCTGGGACCTTTCAGTCCGCAGGTCGACGCTCTATCCACTGAGCCAAACCGGTTTCGGCAAAAAAAAACAACTGATTTTTTAAAAAATTAGCTATTTGAAGTCATTCAGATTTTTTCCCTAACCTTTGTGTGCTTAGACACGCCTTAAAAATTGGGGTTATTTATACCATAATCTGCTTTCAGTTAAAAAAAAAAAAAAGCAAATCTATGTGTTTAACATCATTTGCATACAGCTATAGCTTTTTAAAAATATATATTTTATTGATTTTTTTACAGAGAGGAAGGGAGAGGGACAGAGAGTTAGAAACATCGATGAGAGAGAAACATCGATCAGCTGCCTCCTGCACACTCTCCACTGGGGATGTGCCCACAACCAAGGTACATACCCTTGACCGGAATCGAACCCAGGACCCTTGAGTCTGCAGGCTGACGCTCTATCCACTGAGCCAAACTGATTAGGGCCAGCTACAGCTTTTGTTGATTGTTAACATAGTTTGTTTTGTTTTTCAGGTACACACTGCATAAAATAAAGTGGAAAAAAATTTATGATCATTGGTAACTTTAAACTTTTTAACCCTTCATAGCTTATTCCCCCAATTCCATTAGGAATTAAAATTTTTATTATTAAAGTACTTTTTGAAAAATTAGATTTTTAAGGGTAAAGCTATCAATCAGGTAATCACAAACCATTTGAATAGTCTGCTATTAGATTATAAAATAACAGGTACAAAGGATTCGTAGTTTTTATTTTATTTTATTGGTATATTTTTCTTCCTTTCTAAGTCTGTTTGCTGGTTATAATTACTCAATGTCAAGATGTTTTCTCTAGGTAAGACTCCTATGAAAAAATTATTTATTGACAGTGGCAAACTGTCCCTCCTGGGAAAATCTGTAATTGTTGTTTAACTTAGGGGTATTGATCTTTATTTTTACAAGAAAAGAAACTATTTTCAATCCACTTGCCATGCTGCTAAGTCTTATTTAGATGACAAAAGTAATAATATAACTTGACTCAAATCCTAGGTGGATTAAATAATAAAAAAAACATATAAGAAGAAAATAAAATATAGACATTTATTTGAGTTCAATCTTGAACTCAAATGTCAATCTTGCAAAAAAAAAAAAAGTCACCAGAAACAAAATTACTAGTAAAAGAAAGACTACAAACTGAGAAAAGTATTTGTGACATAAATGGTAAATGAAGTTGTAATACAAAAACTTTATAAAGATTGCTTACAAATCAATAAAAAAAAGATGGAACTTCGATAGAAAAATGGCCAAAGAGCACCAGTGGAAAATTCACACACACTGACAAGAGATGGAAATATATAGTCAATAAATACATACGAAAAACTGTTCAATGTTACTAATTATAAAAATAAATTTAAAAAATACTAATAAGATAACATTTTTTCTTCTTCCCAAATGGCAAATATTTGAAGTATAATAGTACCATAAGCTATTGTTAATAACTGATACAAATTTTTTGGAGGGAATTTATGCAGTATTCCTCAAAAACTTTAAAAATACATATATCATGTGAATCAATGATTTTGATCCTAGAAAGACATAATAGAAAATTAAAAGAAGATGTGTGCACAGATTATATACTAAGGGCATTCATTCTAGCATTATTTATAACATTGAATACTTGAGAAACAATGCCGTATATCCAAACAGAATATACAATTGTTAAAGCTGTGTTGTCAGAGACTTTAATAAATTGAAAAAATATTCCTGTTGATAAAGAAAAAAATAAATGCGGGTTCTAAATTGTAATACCGGAATCGAACCCAGGACCCTTGAGTCTGCAGGCTGACCCTGGGGACTGAAGAGTCCTGGGTTCGATTCCGGTCAAGGGCATGTACCTTGGTTGCAGGCACATCCCCAGTAGGGGGTGTGCAGGAGGCGGCTGATCGATGTTTCTCTCATCGATGTTTCTAACTCCTATCCCTCTCCTTTCCTCTCTGTAAAAAATCAATAAAATATATTAAAAAAATAAATTGTAATTCCAGATTTTCAGTGCAAACATATTTCAAAGACCAGGAAGGAAATTCCTCAAGATGCTAACGCCATTAATAGTGTCACCTCTGGGAGGTGGGATCGAAAACTTTTATATGCTTCCTGATAGTCTTGAATATTTTCCAAAATACTTACAATAACAGTGTATTGATGTTATAATCAGAACACACACAAGCAAGTGAAACTCATGTTTCATGCGGAAATGCTTATTAAAAGGACATAGCAACAGTGCCACAGACAAATTCAGGTCAACTTATTATTTTTTAAAATATTCTTATTGCTTTGAGAGAGAGAAAGGGAGAGGGAGAGAAAGATAGAAACATCAGCGATGAGAGAGAATCATTGATGGGTTAAGAATCCAACGGTGACCTCCTGGTTCATAGGTCCACGCTCAACCACTGAGCCACCCCGGAGGAGCCCGAGCCAAGTCCATTATATTGAGCCTGTCAGGTAGATTTCTCCAGAGACTTAATTATCATACATCTGAGTGCTCTTTTTGAACAACAGGATAACTCAGCCATTCGCAGAATTTTAGACTAAGAAGGGACCCTTGCGATCCACAACACTGACAAGGCATCCTGTTCATTTGGTTTATGACTTGGTGCCCACCACCCAGCTCAGTACATTTTTGAATGAAAGACAAACAACAAAAACAATGAAGGCCACCACAGTCATTGTACAGATGCTGAAACTGCTTCCTCCAGAAACAAAAGGGCTCCCTTGCCTACGGTTATACTTGTCATCCCCATCCAGTAACTACTACCACCGACACACACTGCATCTCCTGCTCGCCGGCCAGGCAGCCTGCGAGGGCTGTACGCACATCAGCGCACTGAGTCCTCCTACAGCGCGACGGGGAGGCTTTGTGAGGACTGTCACCAAGCAGGTGAGGAAACTGAGCCACGAACTGCATCCATGTCTCATCCCCCTTTCCGCCTCGCCATTGCACACGAACCCTCATTCGATCTGACGCCAGCTCGTTTGATTTTACGGAGGGATGCTTCTTGGGTGCATCTGTGTATGTCTGTGTGTGAGATGCGGGAAGTGGAGATTTTAAAGACCCGCCGCGGGAAAACAATGTCTTGATGTCCTGTGTTTTACTCGGGCTCATCCCTGGAGCGCCCCTCCTGGTGAGCCTCGGGGACTGGGGACCCGAGACCTGACTGGGGACCCCGGCCGCTCTCGTAACGAGG
>NW_006383018.1:77711-81310 GCF_000327345.1 Myotis davidii | reverse complement strand
CCGCTTGCAGGGAGGAAGTTGCCCGCCCCGGGAAGCTGGCCGCGTGCGGGTGTGTGGCTCCGCTGTCTTTCGGGGGATGCTTTCTGTCCGCGCCCCTGTGTTCGGAGGGCTCTGAAGGACTTTGCGGCGCCCTCTTTGGAGTGTCAGGCTTGAGGACCTGGGGCCGAGGGAGATGTCAGCCAGGAGAGGAGACTGGGGCAGCGCCGCCTGTGGGATCTGGAGACCCGTCGCTTCACAGCTTTTCCAGGGGCCAGATACCGCCAACGGAGGGAGGGTTTTCCGCGCCTCCCCTGCTCTCCTCCCCTCGCCTCCCCTCCCTTCCCCCTCCCTGGTCTCTACAAGCCTGGTCTTCCCACTCCCCTGCGCTCAGCTGCCCGATAAGGCCCTGGGATTTGCTAAGCCAGTGTGCGGTATCACTTGGCATCCTCCTGGCACAAATATGGAGATGAATTAGGAAGAAAAAAGGAGTGTGTACTTAGGGGAGAGGCGGGTTGGTGATCTAGAAAATTAGGACAGACAGAAAGCATATGCCCCTTTGGGGAGGTGTTCATCCCCCGGCTGCATCATGGCCAAAGTGTGTTTTATTGCTTGAGATTATTGCCGCTATACAGCCAAGGAGAATGAATTCTGGGTGATGAGGAAACCCCTTGCTTTTAGGGTAACTGGGCTTGGTGTGCCCCAAATTTACAGGGGTGTCATTGGTACTTGTATTGGGTGTTTAGCTTTCGCTTTAGTGTTGCAGAAATTGCGCCCTCTTAATGAAAATCAATAAGGGGAAGGAAGCAACATTTCTGACCTACTTTGAGTGATTATGTTGGGGAGGATAGGAGGAGTGGATACTGTTTTTAGAAAGATTGCTAGGAATCAGGTGATGGGGTCATCTTCATTTATGTAGCAAAAATAGCTTAGCTAATAGCACCCCTGGGAAGAGAGGCCAGACCCTGTTGCTTTGTGTATGATGCTGCCACTTTTGAGTTTTACCCAGGCCTGAATTATAGAATATCTGCATGCTAGACATCATCCATCAGCCATAGATTTCATCTTCTTCTCTCGTAGAACAAGTCCCAGGACAGACTGAAATGAAGGAGAAGAGATCAAAAGCATGTGTCCAGGCACACAGCAGTCTTGAAATGGGGGCAATCTGGGCAAAATCTCAACAAACAGCTGTGTTTAATTTCTGAGTTTATTAGTATAACTGGTTGTCTAATCCGTATTTTTCAACTTTACCTGTTACCTGGAAATAATCCATTCTCCCAGGTTTCTATAGAAGGCTGCTGCCTAACAGTCTCAGATGGAACAGTTGCACTGGGACAGAGATGAAAACCTGCCTTCAGCCATCAGCCCCAACATGCAGATTGTATTTCTTTTCTGAAGTGAAAAGTCATAAGCTTCTTGTAACATTAATTCTTAGTTACTTGAAATAGGTGAACGCCAGCCAGTGGGGTGATGCATTTGGTCACCACAACTAGGCTGATCCTGTCGCTAAGCACGTTTTTACACGTGCACACCTAGAAAAAATGGGGTAAGACTCTGCAGTCTAAGACAGAAATATTGTAGTGAGAGTCAGGGCGATGACAAAAGTTCAGGAAGGTTGTGTCCAATTAGAAATCGCATGTGACTTAATGCCTTGGGGTCTCAAGTTCCCTCTGAAAATGGGAATAAAAGAAATAGGATTCCACTGAGTCTGCTGGTGCTGGTTGCGTTTTCAGAAATGGTGCTGCACAGACCCATTTATATTCTTCCCGATGACTGACAAACAGCTGTGAGATGATTGGGTGTTAGAGGTTCCTTTGGAAATAGGCGAGGCTGAATTTTCTTCTTGGCATTTAGTCTAACCAGCTCAACTAACTTGTAGAATTGATCATTGTTTTTCTGACTTTTTTTTTTTTTAAAGAGGGAAGTGGGAAGGGCAGGTGCTTTTCACACTTTGAGCTTGTGCTTATGGGTATGGAAATATGGGCCAAACTCCTGTGAACAGAGACAGTCAAAGTAACTATTTTGTGTCCACTCCTGCTTATTTATCCCTTTCCACTCTTTAGTAACAGAAAATGAGGTGAGTGCCATGTGTAAGGGACAGCACCATGTATGTGGTGGTGGTGGTGGTGGTGGGGTTAGTGAGAGCACTTAAAGGGAGGGGGTTTGAGGCTGGGAACTAAAGCCAACTGAGCAATATGAGACAATAGAATATGGAAAAATCTGCAGGGAATTCTAAACCTCATTTTCTCCCAGGAGTTTGAGTCTCCTTTCACTTATCAGTGTTTTGAGAAAAGTAGTCATGGTTAACTAAGTTATGTAGACTCTCATTTCACTTGCCTGATTTTAGAGGAAAGCAATGAAAGGAAAAGGATGAGAAGGACAGAAAATTGGCCTGGGAGTAATCTAGTTATGATTGCCCGAGTTCAGGAAAAATGCCTTTCAAAAAGGTAACTGGTTTATGGGTAAAATTTCACTTCGATTTTAGCAGAGGACTGGACTCTGGGGTAAAACTCATAAAATACAGCGTCCTTTGTTAAAGTCATTGGATTATGGAGTTGAAAAGGGGAGGAAAATGATGACCTTGGAAAGCTCCGTTGGATCAAATCAGCAGGGTGGAAGCACCAGCTCACACAGGAAGGCTATCGTCTGGGAGAGAAATTAAAGTCAAGTCAGTGCCAGCAGTGGGAGGACAGCAATAGGATGTGACTTTGGTAGATCATGTTTAAAGCAAACAATAATATGAGGGCTGCACATCAGGGTGCAGGATTAATATTTGCAGGCTTTTTTTTTTCTTTTTTAAATGGAAGAACTTAGGATGGGTATCATCTTCAGGGTTTCTTATTATCTGTTTTTCACTTGTAAAATGATCGTAAGAAAGACTGACCTGCTTATCTTCATTGTGAGGATGGGATAAGATTAATATAAGTTAAAGGAAAAATCTATATAAATTCAATAGTAGATTATTGCTGGATGAGTAGACCTAGATCCCGACTGATATTTCAGGAAGGCTCCAATGAGAGAGACTTCAGAGGGTCAGAGGACAGGCTGGTCCAAGAACGGAATAGAATGGAATTTTTGACTCTGAGTAATAGGACTTAATGGGGCTGCCTGAGAAACAAAAGATAAGGGCCAACAGATGATTCAGAGTTGGAGTGAGGTGTTAGAAGATAGAGTGCTGGAGAGTAGAAAGAGCAGAACTAAGTGGACTATGTGTGCATCATTTAAATTTGGAAAATGAAATCACAAAATAGCTTGACTCTTAGTTCATTGCTGTAAAATACTATATAATGTGATTCTATTGGTCTCTCTGAATCTTGAGTGAATGATGAATTTTTGGCAACAATGTTTATTCCATAAACATTTATTGAGCTTATCCTATGTGCCAGGCAAAATGTCAGTTGGTATGAAATTACAAATTAAAAAAATAGAATTTAGTTGGGTAAGGAAGAGACAGATATGTAAACAAATAATTACAATGAAGTGATTTGATGTCAGGAGAGAAGAAATGGGCAGTCTAATGTAGTGGGGAGGATCAGAAAAGACCCTATAGAGGAAGTGAGAGAGATTTGAAAGATGAGTAGGAATTTGCCAAGCAGGCAAGGGTCAGATGTGAGTGTGGGCTA
>NW_006383018.1:68252-77600 GCF_000327345.1 Myotis davidii | reverse complement strand
TGGGGGTGGGAGGGAAGGCATTTCTGGTGTAGAGCACATTGAAAAAGGGCAGAAACACAAAACCACATTGTTATAATTGGTTATAACTGGAGTATAATGTGTTGTGTGGAACTAATGAGAGATGAGTCTGAGAGGAAGTCAGAAGCCTGAATATAAGGGACCATATATTATTCTAAGAAACTGGTCTTCATTTGCTAGGTGATATGGAGCAAATGAAGGATTTAGAAGTCAGAAGTAATAAAATATGCTTTAGTTTGGCAACAATATGGAGGCCACATTAGAGGTGTGGGAAATACAATTGTTAGGAGCAATTGCAGTAGGTCAGCTAATGGATGACAGATTTGATTGAGGAATAGCAATGAAGATGGAAAAGAGGGCACGATGTTAGATAGAATTGACAGTTAGTGGATGTGGAGCATGAGAGGTTGAATGGTTATGGCTTGATAAGAGAGGATGGTGCCTCTAACCTCCTGAGGAGGAATGTGAGGAAGAGGGGATAAGGAGCTTGGTTCTGGAGAGGTTGACTTTTAGAGAGTTGTTCAGTAAGCAGTTGGGTCTCGGGCCCTATTGCTCAGGGACATGGTCTGGTTTGGCGTGGAGAATGGGAAGCACTTGAATGAAAGGCAGGGTTGAAGCTGCTGGATTGGATGAGATCATTCAGGAAGTGAGAACAAAGAGGATGAAAGATAGGACTTGGGTTTTACCAACATTACAGGGTTGGGGGAGCAGAAATGGAGGCATCCACAAAGACATGAAAGTAATGGCTAGGATAAGAGAAATGGGACAGTACAGAGTTATGAGGAAAGGGAGAAAAACCTTTGAAGAAGAAAGGGGTGGTTGTGGTTTCAGTTGCTCAAAGAAATTCAAATAAGATGAAGACTGAAAAGGGAAGGTTGAATTTGATGTCACTAGTGAGTGGTCCCTGTGAAGTGTTGGAGATGGGTGGAGTATTGACTGGGAGGTGAGGCAGTGGTGATAGAATAGAATTTCATTATGTGGCCTTCCTAGATTTGGTAAGAAATTGTGTCTTCCAAGTCCACATAAATCAGAGAATAAATGGCCTTACTGTCTGTTTCAGACTTTGATAGGAACAGTTGAGAAATATCATTTCTGCAGGAAGTCTTTAAGGTCCTGGGCTGTGGGTGAGGGTGTCAGAGATTCTGAAGCCACGCTGTTGCTGAAAGAGTTAGGACTCCTCTGTTTTCAAGGAGTTAGCATAATTAATCTTGCTTGCTATGCTTGTGGATGTGAATTTTCCATTTCAGGTTCTTATGCTCCGAATCATTTCTCATGTTTTAGGCAAATGTGAGCAAGTATTCACACCATCAATATTTACCATGTAAAACTAAGAGTTGACAGAACCATGAAGTGCCATATTTTAGCACAGGGATAGAAATAGCAGAGCACAGTATAGAGTGGCACATTTTCCTGTCATAGTGAATTCTTCAGCAGTGTCTTGGATCTTATAATAATTCTTTATCGTCAGAAAACACCAGTCAAATTTTGGTTGCCTTTTGTTTTCACCTGAAGAAACCATGGATAATTAGCCTCCCCCCTTTTTGCCGCTCTTAATCTAAGTTACATGTAATATTTCAATATTAAGCCCATATTTCTTGTGTACTTATGTACCAGGTAGGAGCAGTGAAATGATGAACAAAACATGTAGTAATCTCATGGAGGCAGCATCAAAACAACACCATATATCATGTCATTACATTTGCCGTAAGTGCTATGATGCAAAATGACTGTGCAGTGGGAGTGTATAGCTTTTCTATTACAGGGTTGGGGTGGGGGTGAGGATCCTGAGGAGAAGATGTTTAAGCTAAGACCCGAAGAATGAGTAGAAGTTTGTTGGATGAAGGTCATGAGTGGTGGTGATAGACCATCTCAGACAGAGGAAGCCCCCTGGCCTAGATCAATTGCTGTACCCTCTTTTAACCCTTACTGAATTACTAGAGACCAATGATTTTTTTCCCTCTTCTCTGGGGTCCAGTAACAGCACACTGTTTACTCTTGCTGTCTGGCAAATGTTCTGCACACTCATGACCACCCTTGTGTAGATGGGAGAATTGTACCCTGTACAAGAAAGCCAAGCTGTGAAGGCACGTGAGCGTTAGAATCCATCCCGTGCTCAGTGTGCCCAGCCAGCCATCCTGGCACAAGCCTGCATCCATTCTGAGGGGGCTCCCTGATCTAAGTTACACCAAGGTGCCATATGCCTTACGAGAGACTCTGAACACACACACTCGAGATACATGATCTGCTCACTGAGGGCAGGAATTTCCTAATCTTATTCAGCAGAAGTGATTAAAGATCTTTTTATTTAAGGCACATTAAACAAAATGTTAAAAATGAGTAAGATATAGGTCTTCTTCTCTGGGAGCAGTAATTACTGCGTAGAAAAGAGTAGATGGCTTCTACTTTTTCAATTATAAAAAGGAATTGATCTTTATAATGCACTTAATCCTAATTGACATTTTCTCTCAGTTGTACCAGATTTAAGACTCTGAAATAAAAACCCAGTGATCAGACTACATTGAAATTTATTCTCAACTCAATTTACAGCACTGGAGTTCAAGACACCATTTATTACTTATTCAAAGCTTCCCTTTTATAGGCTCTTTACTCAAGGTCAGTGGTTCTCCAAGAGTGATCCTAGGACTAACAGTGTCATGATTACCTAGGAACTTGTTAGAAATGCAAGTTTTTGGGCCACACATGCACCCTACTAAGTCAGAAACCTAGGGCTGAGGCCAGCAATCTAATGTTACATCCGAATCTCCAAGGATGAAGTTAGAGAACCTCTGCTTTAGGTATAATGTGAGGAATACAGTTTCATTGTTGAAATCCAGGGACCTGTTTCATTGCTAAAATTCCTCCAACTGTAACTCTTGCTTACTCCCTGCTTCTGCAGGGCACCCTAGAAACTCCTAAAATCAAATGGAGTATAAGCTCCTCTCATCACCATGGAGTGTACCAGCAAGCATTTCTCATTTATCTCCTATACACCAGGTACTCGGCAAGATGCCGGAGATAGGACAGGATGCGGAGGATATTGCATCCCTTTCTAGGAGCTTACAGCCTAATAGAAGAAGCAGCCATGGAAGTTAAGTGCCTCTCTCTGAGACAGACAATAGAATAGAAAGACGTGCTCATATTAAGAGGTAATGGCAACATGGTAAAAACGTGGTAATAGTGAGAGCATAAGCCTTCTTGGTAAATGTTTCCTGATGTTTGTTACTTATGGTGGAGGAGTGTTGTTTACATTTTGCTCCAACTGCAGAGCATCTTGTTATAGTAGAAGTAGCATCACAGTAATCAAAGGACTTATTTAAACCTGAGCCCTGCTACTGGTTTGTGTGACCTTGAGTAGATCAACTTCTAGGTCTACAAATGGAGGTAGTAAATCCACATTAGAGTTGCTGTGAGGATCAAGCTAATGCATTTGAAAGTGGTTTTGTAAATTTCAGTGCCTTGCCAGTTATCAGTTACTATTCTTGTGTAAGTTAAGGACAGTGTCTCAGAGGGTATGGGTTGAGGTGTGAAAGGACTGGGAAATGAATAGGGAAGTTCATTTACTTATAAAAGTATTTTATAGGAGTATTGTTTTCTAATTATGGAAGTTGTGCCTTATGAAAATGTTAGAAAATAAAGAAAAGTATAAAAAAAGACCAACTTTCATTCTTCCACTGAGCAATATCCAGTATTCATGTTTTAGCACATTTTTTTTTTACCTATATGTATATTTTTCCTTTGTAAAAACCAAAAGGGAACTCATAGTGTATGTAGAAGTTGTAACTTTTCCTCTCTTGTAAGCATTTTCCAATGACATGAACACTCCTTTATAAATATTTTTGTAATATTTATAAGAGATTTTAATATAGCATGTGTGGCAAAATATAGCATCATTTGAATGTATGCCAGTGTTTAGTTATGAGCCATTTACTTCACCATTTCAATGAAAATACTCTTTTCTAGGTTAAATACACCGGTCATCCCCCATCTTTACCTGCCTTATTAGAAACTCTGGATCCAGTTGATTGCTCTGTCACCATAGAAACGTTTACCTGGCTTCCAGCACACCACGCCGTCATGCTTTTTCTCTTAGGCCACTGTGATCCCTCTCAGTCTTTGCCAATTCTTACTCATCTCCCTGACTTCTTTACACGAGGGCATTCCAGGCCTTAATCGTTGCCCCTCTTATCTTTTCTGTTATCCTCACACTCTTGGTGATGCCATCCAGTCTCTTGGGCCAGTGGTTCTTAACCTTCCTAATGCTGCGACCCTTTCATACAGTTCCTCATGTTGTGGTGACCCCCAACCATAAAATTATTTTCGTTGCTACTTCATAACTGTAATTTTGCTACTGTTATGAATCGTCATGTAAATATCTGATATGCTATATGTGTTTTCCAATGGTGGCGACCCACAGGTTGAGAACCGCTGCGAGTCTTGGCTTTAAATAAATACCAGCTACCCCTGGAGAGCTCTAAACTTCATATCTCCTGCCCAACATTGAAAATTGTAATTTATAAACTGTTACCGATTTGATGGTGGAAAAGGCTATCTCACTGGTGTAATTTACATTTCTTGAATTACTACAGAGGGTCAATATTTTTTATGTCACTTAGCTTTTTGTTTGCACTTTTCATGACATTTTCTGTTTAGATGTTTTCACTTAATGTTTTCTTTACGTATATGAGCTCTTCAGATAGTACAGATAACATGTATACATTGAAAATATATTTCCCTAGGTCCCTCCCCGGCCCCCGTTTACATGTTTGAGATAATATAATACCTAGAGAAAACAATTATTTAGGCCATAATAATTTATATGGAATTACTTCCTTTAACATATCAAAATAGGAAAACATCTTAATTCTTAAAAACGGATTCTTGGTCCATAGTAGTTTATTAAATTCCTACAACATATGAAATCTTTCATGTGTTCAGCTGAGAAAAATACTGAAGTAACTGCAAAGTGAGCAAGAATTCTTGGGCTTGGATTGACGGTCCTTGTTCTAAGAATGTGTTTTTGAAATTTCAAGGCAGTATTACTTAATTCTCTGTTAACGTCTTCCGCGACCATTCATATGTTTCTTTGTTCATCTAGCATTTAATGAGTTCATATCATGTATTTCCCTCATAGGAAAATGAATAATACATAAATCTATGATTATAGCACAGATGGGTTACATGCTATGATGGAGTTATGCTATAGAAACACAGAGAAGGGGCAACTAAATCAGACTAATGAGCCCTGGTCTGAAAGAAAGTGCTATTTGAGTTGAGTTTTGAAAGATTTCTAGAAGTGCTTTACGAGATGCACAGAGGCCAGCATACATCAGTCAAATAAAATAGGTTGTATAACTGCACAGAGGAATTAAATCATATGTCACTTTGCAGGGCTATAGTGAAGGCATGTGGGTAGAAGTAGCAAGAGACGACTAGATTATAGAGAAGGCAGAGACTGAGGGTCTTGTGAGGAAATCTATGAGCAGCCTTGATATCAGATTAGAAAGATTGTTCTGTTTGTGAGTAGAGGAAGATAAAAGGGGGGATCATATTGGAGACAGGAAGATCAGTTAGGAGAAAAATAAAGAGCTAAGCAAATGACTGAATGGTGGGGAGGTTAGGAGATGGATTTGACAGCTGAGTGATAAATTTTAGTCTGCCATGACTTCTAGGTTTTTTGCTCTCCACTACTGGGTATATGTTCTGCCTTTTATTGAGATTGAAAATTTAGGAGGAGGAGGAGGTGGCTGGAGGAAAGAGGATGAGTTCATTATTGGCATCCTGACTTTATAGTGCCCACGGGAAATCCAAACAGTGCTCTCCCGGAGACAGTTGGATGTATGAGAGTGTAACCAAGAGACAACTTGAGAGCCATGAGCACATAAGAGATAATTGAAGCCATTGGTGTTGAAGTCACTTAGGCTCTGAGCACACTGGGAGAGTAGTGTATTGAGGAGAGGGCTGAGGGAAACGCCAGCATTTCAGAAGCAGGCAGAGCAGGAGGCGATTGAGAATGAAACGGAAAAGGCACAGCCAGGAGAGTCATAGGACAGAAACTGGCTGAGCGTTGAGGGGATAGGTTACCAGTCAATCTGAAGTGTGATACAGACATGTGTTTCATGATGTGTGATAAGACATCTGGGATGTCACATCTCTGTGGACAAGCTACAGCAGTATACTAGTATGTCTAATCTCTGTCCTGTTACTGTTGTAATCAGTGCTTTGGTTTTGAGAAAGCTTAACCAAATTTTGTAAAGTCAGGAAGCTGGGCAAGATGCCTAATGAGTTGAAAAACAGAATTGAACTTCAAATGATGTTCAAAGGCTAGAATAATGGGCAAACCTAATTGTTTTAAATGTAGGCTGTCCTTTTTGATTTTGAAATTTAAATGTTTAAGCACAGGATGAGGAAATCTTGCTTAAAAGTACTTTTGAAGCCACAGATGTCATGTGGCTGCTAATGAGGGGGTGAGATGGCGCCCGAGGCTCTATTAATATGAGCAGAGTACTTGGCTCCTAGAAGGTAGACATTAAACTTAGGTCATTAATTCAACTTAGGTGCAGTATTTGAAGAGGGACATTGATATAGAAAGATGTTGGCTTCTGGTGTGAATTAGGAAGATGAATTATTTAAAAAGTATGTCCAAATAATTGAAGACTGATCAAAGGAATTGATGATGTTTAGCTCAGGGAAGACTTAAGAGGGCCACGATAGTGAGCTTCAAATACATCAAATGAAGTCGTAGATAAGAGACATGGGTATTATGCTCATTTAGAGAACAAGATTAAGATTGTGGGGAATAGAAGACTGTAGAATTTATTTCATCCATGAAGGTGTTTTATATTTGTAGAGCCATGTGCTGCTTCTTTGAGTTCTGAAAGTTGCATGGTTTCTGTTTGGTCAAACTGCTGGCCTGGGTCACATCTATGGGCACCATGAGTTGTGGCTTACTGCACTGTGCCTATATGACTAGGGTGGATTTAAGGGGCTGTTCAGTGAATGTATATATACATTCCTACTTTAACAGGTGAGAAGATAAATCTTTATCTTTCTTGCTTTAGTCTTAGGATACAATCTTAATTTATTATCATCAGCACTATATTTTAAGATTTCTACTGTATAAACATAAAATAATGCCCTTTAGTGTTTAATCTAGCATCCTAAAATGAGGCAGGAGAGAACTGGCTATTTGAAATGTAAGTTTAACACATACATCTATTGAGTAATTCTTGGGCATATCAATAATGCATACTAGGAAATAACTTGAACCAAAATAACAGTAGATGCTTAAACAGAACCTATTCTGGTATTCTAGGGAAGTGCCTCTCTTTCTAAAGAGCAGATGCATATGAACATCATTTGTTCTAATTGTTCTTATGGTTTCATTTTTTTTTTGACCTTTTTAAAGTGAAAAGTAATAGATGTGCATTTTGCAAAATGAAGCAGTAAGAACAACCTTAATCTCACCAAAGAAGCACAGTACTCTTAACATCTTTGCATTCATAATAGGAACAGTAAATGAAAAGAACAATAGCCAGGTATAGTTTTAAGGCATTTCATGTATTAACTCACTCATCCTTCAAACTCTACTGAGCTTGGTCCTAATCCTTCCAGCATGGTTAACTAACTTGTGAGCCCGCTGCCGCCCCAGTGTCCACACTTTTAACCATCAGACTATATTGCCTCAGTTACATATATCAAATATCTTTGCATATGTTTCATTATGAACATACATGTATGTTTACAAAATGGGAATATTCTTTATGTACAGTTTGGTAATCTACTTTTTTTTGGCATTTAACAATACACTGTGAATTTATTTCCACATTTTGATTAATCTAGGATTTTATTCAGTGCTTGATGTAAGGTAAGCATCTGACTATATTTCCTGAATAGCCAGTTTTCAAAAACAGTATTTTGAACACTCCATAATTCATTCCTACTCCACTGATTTGTGTTCTATACCATCTCCTATGCGGGTATATAATATATATATGTATATATATATTCCATTGTTTTATATATAATACATAGCATGTTATATGTACATACAAACTGATTTGATTTCTTTTTGGGCTACTTTCTAAACTATTGATTTTTTGTATCAAAATTGCACACAGATTTATAATATGATTTTACGTGATACTTTTCTTTCAGTCAAAGATTTCTCAGCTGTTCTTACTCCATTTAGTCTTCCAGTTCAACTTCAGAAAACTTAAGAAAATAAAAGTCTTATAGAAATTGCCTCTTGGATTCTGTTAAATCTCTTTATTTATTTGGAAAAATATCATCTTTATAGTATCTTCACATTTGAAGATATAGTCTGCTTTAGTGTTTGAGGCATTCTGTAATCCTCACTTGTACAGTCTTTGTATTTCTAAATATTTTTTTGTTACTATTTTCTGTGACAGTTTTCTCCTACCATTTTACCTTTTAATTGATATGTTGGAATGCCATTGGTTTTGGAAATTAATTATATATCTAGTCTCTTCCAGAGCAGTCTATTAATTCCACAATTTTCTTGATAATAAATAGCATTTATTGTGTAATTAAATGCGTAAAACCCTTTACTTATATTAATAGTAATCCATTCCTCTACTTTTAGAGATGAGGAAACTGAAGCTCCAAGGCAATTAATAACTTGCAAAAGATGACAAAGCAGTGAGTCATAGGCTGGGATATATTTCTCTCCAGAGACCTCATTTTCTTCTAATTTAAATTAAATTAAAAATTTTAATATGTTTTTATTGATTTCAAAGAGAGAAAGGGAGAGGGTGAGAGAAAAACATCAATGAGAGAGAATCACTGATTGGCTGCCTCCTACACACTTCCTACTGGGATGGAGCCCACAACCCAGGCATGTGCTCTGACCTGGAATCAAACTGTGACCTCCTGGTTCATGGGTCAACACACAACCACGCCGCCAGAGATCTCACTTTTCACTGAACCCGAACCCCACTGCCTCCCACTGTGCCTGCATAGAACTGGTCTATACTTAAACTCTCTACAATGCCTTCTAAGAGGCTGTGAATTAAATCTTATTAAGTTTACCCAGCAGCTACTTACAATTTTTTCTTCTTCCATCAATCATTTTTAAATTATTCTTTTAAAAAAATTATTCTCATGTGTTTCAGAAACCTATCACCTCCTCAAGGTTGATGTTAGTGTTCCACATAATTTTACAAGGAGACCACTCTGTACTGCTCTGTTTTATCCACACACAGATACGTGGGTGGCATGATCATTGGTCCCTTTCTCTCGAGGGTGCGATATCTATGCAGAATCCCTAATCCAGTTTCTGTTGTCTGGCAGACATCCTTCCCATGCTATGCT
>NW_006383018.1:47841-68220 GCF_000327345.1 Myotis davidii | reverse complement strand
TGTAGGTTTTGATTTGGGTTTTTTTTTTTTTTTTGAGAATAAGAATTTGCTTTAGAAGCAGAGCTGTCCATGGTGAGCAGCTCATGATAGACACTGAACCTAGGGCATGTTCTGCCTTTGTCTTTACCTGTACAAATCTGGGGGGAAAGGATGAATGGAGATGAAGAGGTAAGCAGATGTGTGGGGTGTTAGACTGATGACATCTTAAACCAGAAGCCTGTAAAACTTCAAATATAAAAGGCCAAACTGTTGTTGAAAAAACAGTAAGGTATACCGAAGACAATTCAGAATAAAAATCGATGGACCATAGTCCTTTCATTTTACCACAGTTATGTTAGTGTTTTTGTTTTCTTCCGTATCCCTCTTCCTTTAAAGGTTTCCATCACAATTATATAGGCCAGGTATTGTTCTCTTTTAGATATTAACATTGAAAAACAATCAGTTATTATTAGTCCCCTTGTTCATATATAAATGATACTGCTTTGAAGTGTTATTCAGATATTTTATGGAAAGTTTAGACAATTGCCTCAATTTTTTTAAACTTTACTGATGATTAATTGAAGTGCACTAAACTACATGTATTTGAAGTATACAGTTTGGTCAGTTTTAACATATTGTATACAATCATGAAACATCACTATAATCAAGAAAGTCCTTTCCAGTATCCCCAAAGGTTTCTTGCTTCCCATTGTAATCCAACCCTTCCTCCACCCTATCCCTAGGCAGCCATTGATCTGTTTTCTGTCACTGCAGATTCCAGTGCATTTTCTAGAATTTTATAGAAATGGAATCATGCCATGCACTTTTTTTTTTGGCCTGGCTTTTTTTCGCTTAGCATAATGATTTTGGGATTGATATACATTGTGGTGTAATCAGTAGTTTGTTCCTTTTTATTTCTGAGTAACATTCCATTGTATGGCTATACCACATATGCTTATCTATTTTTAACATTATGTGGTTCTAATCATAGTACTTGATATTCTTAAGCTCCAGTATGATAATGTAATCTAGGAATATCAAGATCTCATTAGTGAGCGCTCCAAATAGGTTGTTTATGAAGTTCGGCAGCAGCGGCCTAAAATGTAAATGTAAAGGGACTCACGGCGTTCTGAGATATTCTGAGAGATAATTTAGTTTTCTGTTTCACTCAGTATTTAGTGCTATTTCAGATCAATCTTGATTTTTGAAGAGCTAATCATTCAGTTAGATATGCTTGTTGTGGGAACAACTTTTGTGTACACTCTGGATAATGAGAGCAGTCTTTGTGCTCATTTGGAATGACAATTAAATATGTTGATTATTAGTTGAAATTATATTTCTATAAATTCAGCAAGATAGCTAGGTTTAATTGTATTTTTTTCTTTTTTTGTGGGGAGTGGTGGGAATTTGGTTGACTAACATGTTTGCATTTAGAACAAGGTAAGAACTCTTTTAGACTAATAGTGGTTCTGCAGATTTTGGGGACCTTTATGTGTTTATTTTCCTTCAGAAAGACAAAAGGTGCTGATAGGAACTATGATTGTGCGACTGGCTGACATGTCCCATTTAGTTTTATTTGTTCTGCAGCAGTAGGTGATGACTTTGACAGGACAGGGAGAATCTTGTGATGCGCTTGAATTATAGCACTGAGTTCTACATTCTCTGATATGGACAGATAAAGGTAGTCCTTAACCTGACCATTCCTTTTCTTTTCTGATTTTCTCTTCAAAACCAGACTTTTTATCCTTATTTCTTAATTTTCTACTCTCTTTTCAACTCATTGAAGTCTGGCTTTAATCCCAATCATTTTTCTAAATCTCTTGTTATGGTTAATCATCATCTCCTAATTGCCAGTGCTTTCTTTAATTTTTCTGCAGCATTTAACCCTGTTTCTAGGCTGCTCCTCTGTTGCTTTCTGAGGCACTGCGATCTGGTATCTGTATCAGTCTTATATCTGTATTTCTTTAGCTGGCTACTTTTTGGTTACTTCTTTGTAAACGTAGGTCATCCTAAATTTTTGCTATTAGTTTTCTCTTTGCATTGTACATGTCATCTTTGACTCTTAGCTATATTTTTCTTTATTAATTTTTATATTTATGTAAATAGAAATAATGTTTATTGTAAACAATTTGAATAATTTGAATAAGTCAAATGGACGAAAATCACCTGCAATCCCATTCTGGCATACCATTGTTAACATTTTCGTCTGATTGCTTGTCTTATTTACAACAGTCATTTGTTTAAATGACTCTTAAATCTAACCTCCAATGCCTGATACTCCATCAAGTTCCAAAAACACATTTATAACTTATTAAAAGACACCTCTAGTAGAATGTTCTGGACTACTTCAAATTAAATACATCCCAAACCAAAGTCATTATCTTGCTCTCCATTTGAAGAAGTTTTTCTTCATGTTTTTATTTTTGATTGGCTGTTAGTGGTTGATTTGATATCATTAGTCCTCTTCCTTGTTTCTAAACTCTACGTGGATCCAGTCAGTCATAAAATAAATCATTTAAACAAGATATACAAGGCCCTTTATTATGTGGTCTCGACGAGACCTTTTTAGTTTTCTCTTTATGGCCCTTACTCCCTTCCATTTCACCCCTACTTCTTATTCAGCAACCTAACCACAATTTTAAAATTTCAGAGATTGTCACACACTTTCATCCTTATATACTTTGCGCATGGCCACATGTGAAAAGCCATTTCCTCTCTCTCCCCAGTAGAGCTGACCTCTATTATTATGTAAGACCTGGATTCAGTGTCCTTATTTGTGACTGAGATAATCCCTGCCCAGGCAGAATGAGTCTGGGCAGAAGCTTCCTTCCTACAATCGCTTTGATTTGTCCTAACTAGAGAAGGAGCCCAAAGAAAGGGCTTATTAAGATTGTTTTTAAATGTATGAAAGGCTGTCTTTAGAAAATGTGCCTCAGGTGTATGTCAGACAGCAGACCTGGGACCAGTGCGTGGGCATTATAGTGAGGAGGATCTTGCCTCAGAATAGTGAAGAACCGTAACCTTTAAAGATGTGCAGCAAAGGACAAGTCTTGCTTTATAAACTGGTTAGTTCATTAACAGCACTATACAAGCAATGACTAAACGGCCATTTCTCATGATTCATTCATTTGATCAACATTATTAATCACTTTGCCAACCACTGTGCCAGAGGTACAAAGGTGAAAAAAAAATCGTTTTCTTTAAGCAGCTTATTATAGTCTAATGTAGTGGTTATCACGCTGGCTGCACATTAGAATCACTGGGCAATAATTTATTTCTAATTTAGGAATCTCTGAGGACAGGGTCCAACAAACAGACTCTAGTATGTAGCCAGTGTAAGAATCACTTGTCTAACGGTTATGTTTAAAGTGTCACTTACTTCACACCTACTCTGTGTCAGGTCATGTAATGTTTATTTATTGTTTCAACAAATATTTATTCAGCCCCTCTTTTGTGTTTGTCCCTGGTCCAGGTACTAGGAATACATCAGTGAACAAAAATAGAGAGTTACTGCTCTAATGGGGTTTATAAAATGACTTTAGCCATTATATAAGTACATGACAGGTGGTGGTAAATCTAAGAAGAAAAATATGGGAGCTGAGGGGACAGAGGAAGTGTCTTTCTAAGTCTCTAAGTGGTCAGGAGAGGGCTTTTGATGCTACCACATGTGAGCAGTGCCTGACCAAAGACAGGGATCAAGCCCATCCAGGGATAGGGTTTCCAGGCACATGGAATAGCAAGTGCAAAGGTCTGGAGATGAGCATACATTGGCAAGTCTGAAGAAGAGTGGCCCACTGTGTCTGGAGTGGAATAAATGAGGCGGATATGACCGGAGTTGCAGACAGAGGTCACAGGTGGGTGGGTGTGGCAGGTCACATGGTACCTTGTAGGTCGTGTTAAAGACTTTGACTTTTCTTCTGACTGAGATGAGAGCCCTGGAGAGTTTTGAGCACAGAAGTAACATGATGTGATTCATATGTAAAAAGATCAATCTGGCTGCTATGTGGAAAACAGATTCTGGGGCCATGGTTATTGTGAGTTAGGTAATTACAGTAATGTAGGTGATGCATGATGGAAGCTTAGATTAAAACTTTAGGGGTGGAGCAATGGGATTTTCTATATACAGGGGTGGGCAAAAGTAGATTTACAGTTGTTCGTATGGGAAAATATCTAATACAAGAATAAACAATATCAGAACAAACTGTGTTTAGTGTGCTCACAACTGCAAACCTACTTTTGCCAGTGACTTTATATTTTTTATATAAAGTATATTTTTATATATTTTGAAAGAAACGATGGGCCGTACTAAGAGCTCCTAGGGAGTGATTTTAGATAGAGAGAGGAGAGGTCGAGGACGGGCATTGGGGCACAGTAGAAGAGTTAGGAGAGCAAGCAGAGGAGAATGGTGCCCCAGAGGCAAAATGAAGACAGCATTGAAGAAGAGAGTGAAGGCCTGAATCTGTTGCTGAGTACTAATGGTTGGGTTTTGTGATGTGGAGGTCATCACTGGTCTTGAAAGAGCCCTTTTTATGGAGTGGTAGAGGAAAAACTGGATTAGAGTGGGTTCGGGAGAGAATGGGCAGAGAGGAGGCAGGCGCAGTGAGAGCAGGCAATTGTGAGGAGCTTTGCAGGTAAGGGGAGGGGTGAAAAGCGGCAGTAGCTGACTGGGGAAGTGCAAATAGTTACTGGTGATGCTGAACGGAGGGCTTTAAGTTTCCTTCCAAGTACAGATTTTATACTCTGATTGGTAACTGGTTTTATTTTTTACTTATGATACCTTAAGAATTTCTCAAGATGAGGCACATGTACAGTGTTCTATCATGCTTAATTTGAGACTTTTTTAAATCAAGTGCTGCCTTTTTATGCATATCACATGACTGTTCCTTCTTTCTAGTTTGGAGCTATCTTTTTGTAATAGTTTTCTAGGGCTGCGATGACTGAGTACCACAAACTGGGTGGTCTAAAGAATAGGTAGGGCCCTAGCTGGTTTTGGTCAGTGGTTAGAGTGTCGTCCCTCACTCTAAGGGTCATGGGATCCATTCAGGTCAAGGGCATGAACCTCAGGTGGAAGGCTTGATCCCTCGTCCTCATCAGGGTACATGTTGGAGGCAACTAATCGATGTATCTCTCTCCCTCCCTTCTGCTCTCTCTAAAAATCAATGGGAAAAAATATACTCTATTGAGGATTAATAAACAAACAAAAAATAATTAAAGAATAGGTAGGTATTTATTACCTTACAGTTTTGGAGGCTGAAAGTCCAAAATCAAGGTATCAGCAGGGTTGGTTCCTTTTAGGGAATGACCTATTCCACGCCTCTCTCTGGCTTGTAGATGGCCATCTTCTCCCTGTGTCTCTTCACATCTGTCTTTCTTCTATGCCTTTCTCTGTGTCCAGATTTCTTCTTTTTATTAGGACTCTAGTCATTGGATTTCGGCCCATACTAATGACTTCATTTTAACTTGATTACTTCTGTAGATATTCTATCTCCAAATAAGGTCACATTCTTAGGTACTATGGGCTCAGACTTCAGCGTATGAATTTGTGGGGAGGACAAACACCTTACTGAAGTTTTATTCTAATAACATTTACAATTTTTCTGCTTGGTCATATTTAGGCACAGTTATTGGTTACTTAATCTAAGTCACTTCAGAGTGTTTGGGCCAGGAGGTGGATTTGCTGATATAAAATGAATACTTGCTAAATTGGATCTTCAGTGAACTGCCTTTTTGAAAAGAAATATAAAATGAGTTAGGTGGTTTCTTATTAGTTTATGTGAACATGAGGTCAGACTTTTTTTAGACTTCTCATTTACGCTCATGTTTAAAATAGTAGAACAAGTGAGCTAGTAGATGCAAACTCTGTCTACCTTGTGAAGAAGAAGAGATAAATTGAAGTACCTTCTCTAGGAAAACTTCTGCTGTAATACATGTATCATATCCTTGGTCTGATCCAGATGGCAGCACAGCCTAGTTCCAAATACAGGCCAACTATGATCCCATAGTGTACCACCTTACTGCAGAGAGAACTTAAGTTATTATTTTTAAAAATTTATCTGTATTGTTAAAAGTATTACGTATGTCCCCTTTGTTTGTGTTTCTTCCCCATTGATCCCCTGCACCCCAGCCCACCCCCTCCCAAGCCTTCACCACTCAATTGTCTGTATCCATGGGCTATGCATATATGCATATAAATTCCCTGTTAATCACACCCTCCACCCCCCTTCCCTCTGAAATTTGTCAGTCTCTTATATGAAGTTTTGTTGTTGTTCCACTAAGAAAAGCATTATAGAAATTGGCTCATATTTGCGTGTTTAGGGGTATGATCCAATGAAATCTTTTTTTTTTTTTTTATTTCAGAGAGGAAGGAAGAGGTAGAGAGGGAGAGAAAGATCAATGATGAGAGAGAATCATTGATTGGCTGCCTCCTGCACACCCCCTACTGGGTATTGAGCTCACAACCCAGGCATGTGCCCTTGACTGGAATCAAATCCGGGACCCTTCAGTACACAGGCCAGCGCATTATCCACTGAGCCAAACCGGCTAGGGCCCAGTGAAATCTTTTCAGCAAATTTCTGCTGTCCTGTTCTTGCTAAACAGTTGCTTTTTCCAGCATCAGGTTTTAGTTGGAATATAGGCCATTAAGATGTATCCTCATAAAACAGCTTGTGACTGTAATGGATTCTATTTAAAAACTGTTAAAATACTGATTGTTACTAATGACTGTAGTTGTCAGCACATGAACCCATTAGCTCTAAATTTTTAGCACAACAAGGGAGAAATGTAAATTGGATTGTGGAATTGCATATATTTTTTATGTGGGCTTATTACCCTTCTAGCATCAAAGCACAATACAGTGCTTTATTTTATTTATTTTTAATTGATTTTTAGAGAGATACTGGGGATTGAGCCCACAACCTTGGCATGTGCCTGGACTGGGAATCAAACCGGCAACCTTTCAGTGCATGGGACAAAGCCATGGGAGGCACACTGGCCAGAGAGGCACACTGGCCAGGGCAAAATATAATGCTTTAAAATGAAGAAAACGTGTGGTGAAAACTAGTGTTAAATAGTATGCATCTATGACTATTTTTCAAATTACTTTTTGGCTTGGAAACCTAACCTTTGGCAATGCCCTAAAAGTAGCCACTAAATGAATGTCAGTGACAGCCTTGATTTTTTTTTAACTTTGTATACTTGGTTTAAATAATTTTTAAAGAATGTCATGCTGTTTAACTTCAAACATTAAAATAAAACTCTAAATAAGAAAGCTTTTTCTTTTCTAGTGTAAAAGAGCAGCAAACATATCCTTAGTGAGTTTTCCACAGATTAAGCCTGGCAGCAGTTCAGATACTAACCATATTAAAGCAGACAATTTGTTACAACGGTTTCGGGTCCTGGCTCCACAGTTTACCTCATCGATGACCACAGCTCAATAACATCCAGATTTGATATTCTTCTTCGGCATTCATGAAATCACAACCCTCCCATCTTCTCCCTTTGCTTTTACATGTTCAGTGACTCTGGAAAGACATTTTTTCTTAGTGACTGCACTGATGAAATACGAAGAGCATATGGAAGCAGATATATGCGTAGGTCTTGATTTTATGTTTTGGTAGACTGGTTTATTTAAGTAAACACAACAGGAGAACATGTTTGTTTAAGCTTTTCCTTTGTACCAGCTGCTGCCTCTTCTCTTTCCTAGGTTGGCCTGCCAGAAATGTACACCTTTATTCCTACACTATTTGACAAAAAGTTCCAATTGACCATTTTATTTAGCGAATTAATTAGCTCCTTAAATAATGTGATATATGTCCAACATGCATATTTTAAGAATGTTGAGGCTTTTTGGAGAATTGTGCTCAAATTTGATTTTGTTTAAAATGAAATGTTTTTAATTTATTAAAATTGTTCAGTGATAGAGGCTTAATGGTTTTAAAATATTGTTTACAAAATCAGCTGTAATTTACAACTTAAAAAGCATGTAGTCTAATTTTAATTATTCAGAAGAAAAGCTTTATTTTTCCTTAGTTTGGAAGGAAGAATAAATTGATAGAGAGAGGTAATGTTCAATTGGATATGTATGTGCCAGAGTGTGGTGGGGCGGGCATTCATCAGAGTCAAGAGACCCAGTTATGTATTTTTTTGTGATCCTTGGGAAACTTGCTTTCTCTTGGACTCAATCTTCTTATTTGGAGAAGAAGATAATCTATAAAGTCTTTCCCAAGGTCAACATTTTATGACTTCTAGTTTTATATTTTTTATGGAAACAGGGGTTATGTGTTTGCTTCTTGTTGGATACTTTTGACTGAATGTGGAGTTTTTTATATCCAGTATGGTCATACTGGGCAGAGATATGTAGTTTCTAGAAAATAAGTTTTACATACAGATAGTCAACAAGAAGGCTTGGTGAAGCTGGCCTGTGCTACTTTTGTTGCTCACATGCGTGTGTGCGAGCACGTGCACACACACACACACACACACACACACACACACACACGTTTGCATTTTTTACCAGGAGATACCTGGTTCTATAATTTAATTAGTCACCTAAGTCAATTAGTTTAGATATTTAGTGTGATATAATTGATATTCTTGGGCCTTCTGTAATTCTGTCTTGGGTTATAGGATGATCTAGAACAGTGGTTCCCAACCTTCTTTTTGGCCACGCACCACCTAAGCATCTCTAAAATCCTGATGCCCCCGGCTGCCCCACCCCCAACCCCCGCCCTGTGACATATAATTCTTATTATTCAAAAAGTTACTCCCATTCACATAGAATTTTTATTCAGGAGGTGAACTCCTATTCACATGGAGGAAGCCTAAAAGGCCATTAACTTTGTCTAAACAAGCTTCCAAGGAACATGGCATCCATGAAAGAGAAAAATAAAAGAATGAAAGGACAGTTGATATATTAAGGAAGACATCACTAAGAAATTGTTTAAAAAATAATAATATGAAGTGATATGATAAAATAGCAAATAAAGTTTCAAAACATATAATAGAGAACTGAAATGCATAAATATGTCACAATATATATTTATATATGGTTTATGAGGACCCTAGAATCATAATAAATTCAAAAAACTCAGTATTACTAACTCATTCTTGAATTGCCCCCCTAAAAAATCAAATTGTCCCCCTGCATGTTCCCCATGTTGGGAACCACTGATCTATACTAAGGACCACTCAGAGTTAGTGATAAACTATAACTATGACAGCCTACAATTTTTTTTTTCCTGTAGGAAAAGACTCATCATATGTTGGTGATGTGAGGTCTGGGTAAAATTTGTTTTTCATTTTAATTCTCTTTGGTTAGTTTATTCACTGACCTCTGGCCTTCTGTTTTCTCATTTAGAAATGATGGTGCCCCACATGGTTGTTCGATAAGAGTTATTCTTAAATAGAGATATGCTATCCTCTTACGGAAAGCCTCAACATTGTGCCCTATCCGGTTTAATGGATAGAGCATCTGCCTAAGTTATTCTTAAATAGAGATATGCTATCCTCTTATGGAAAGCCTCAACATTGTGCCCTATCGGTTTAATGGATAGAGCATCTGCCTGAGGACTGAAGGGTCCCGGGTTCTATTCCGGTCAAGGGCACATGCCAGGGTTGCAGGCTCGATATCTAGTTGGGGGCATGCAGGAGGCAGCCGATCAATGATTCTCATCACTGATTTTTTTAAAGAGTCAGTACAAGTGATAAGGCTCTGGACAGAGAGAAACTATGGAGAGGTAAATGAGCTGTGACTCGAGCACATGCCCTGGAAACGGGGCCCCAGAAGAAAGCCAAGCTGTGCCCTTGTTTTCTAGTGACCTCGTCTGCCTCCAAAGAACAACACAGAAAGTCCAAGCTGACGATCGAAGGGGCCTTCAGCTTATTGCGGTTTTCTCTAAGTCATCTATATTCCTATAGCGTAATATGCTTTATCGTCTGCTTAACATGTTTACACTTCTTCTAGGCACTTAAATACACTCCTACATCATCACATCCCATGGGCCCATGGTATTCCATTTGATACAGGAAACAATCTATTTAACCAGTTACCTATTGAAAATTGGGTTTTTGTTTATGAAAAATGCTGAGATTATGACCCACCTTACATGTACATCACTGTTCAGTTCATCACTTTATTTAAGGTAATTATCGAAGTAGATATAAAATACTTGGTTGAGAATGTGTTTTAAATATCTTGAAAAACAATTATTACCCAGTTGTTTCTAGAAAGCATTTCATATCGTATACTCCCACTTATAGATTATGGGAGTACCTCCTCTTATCACACTTCTCTTTCAAATTTTTCCCAGCTGGTCTCAGAACATACTCTATCTTACGAAACTGAGGGTCATTTTATTTCCTGCTCTACTCTCCGATAGACACACACTCCCAAGGGGAGATTCTTTTAAATGTATAAATTAATTTAGGGAGAATAGACATCTTTACAATGTTGAGCCTTTTTAAAAAATATATTTTTATTGATTTCTGAGAGAGGAAGGGAGAGAAAGAGAGAGATAGAAATTTCAATGATGACTGAGAATGATTGATCAGCTGCCTCCTGCATGTCCCACACTGGGGATCGAGCCTGCAACCCGGGCATATTCCCTGATTGAACTGTGACCTCTTGGTTCATAAGTTGATACAATCACTGAGCCATGCTGGCCAGGCAATTTTCCTTGACTCTTGAGGCACTGAGATCCTTATTTATCAAAGAAAGATTGAATTTTGTTCATCATACTTCATTTACTTGTACAGGAAATTGAACTAGCTCATTTTGGAGGAAAATTGTTTTTACCCTTTGAAAATCATTTAACTAGGACACCTTATTTCTTAGGCAACCTAATTTATTTGACTTTATTATACACGGGCAAAATATTCTTACATCTTAGGGAAACAAATTACATCAGTGCTAACTTAAATGATCATCTAGCATTTTTTCTTGCATTAAATGTTGCAATTGGAAGTGACTTTCTGGTGGTATGAAATGGAACATCTGTTTACTTCAGACTGAAGTTAATGGCAAAGTCATTTCGTCTTTATTTGCTTGTTTTTGTATTTTACTTCTGAATAATGTTTCTCGTTTGTACAAATATAATACATGTTTATTATAAAGGAAATAAGTAAATATAAGTAAGCCAACATGGTGAGATGATTATTGTTAATAGTCTGGTATATACCTATTCCAATCACTTTCATATATATGTTCTAATTTATACATTTTACAAAAATGGAATTCTTATTCTAATCATATAATGAGTATCTTGCCATGTCCAGGTAGATATATACAATTTGAAATAAGTGTACAGAATTTCACTGTGGATGTATCAAAATAGATTTCGGTAATTCCTAATTGTTGATCATTTAGAATGTTACTGCCTTGTGTTATTAATTATATAATAAACATTGTTGTAGCTTATCTTTTATATATTCAGATATTTATCTTCAGATATTTTCTTACGACAAATTACTCAAAATGAAATGTACCCAATTTCAAAACTTTATAAGTCTTTTTAATTTTTTTTAGAAATGATTTTGTCATAGACTGGGTATCTTTTCACAGTTAATACATGAAATCAAAGATTTCTCTTTGGTGTAAAGGCATTGTTTATCTTTCTATTTATCTTTTGGTGGCCATTCATCTTCCACTCTATTTTCCCGACTGTGGAAACACATGTGAGTGTTAGTAGGGTAGGAATTGTAGAAAATTTGATTCCTATCTTTATTATTTTGGCAAATTGATTTATTTTGAGGGCAAGTTTTTGGAATAGATGTTTCCATTCTTCTGACCATACCTAGTCTTTCTCTTTGATATTTAGGAAAATTGCAAAGACTGTATTTGTTTATAAGAATGAAAAGTAGTTGTAGAGTGATGTTGTGTAGGAAATATTTAATGTAAATTCTACTGTGAGTTTTGACAGTAGCCACAGGCACAGATTTTATTTCTGAGTCTGAAAAAGAAGACTTTTGCAGAAATGAATGCTTTGAATTTTTTTAATTTTTTTTTATTTTTACTTTTAGAAATGAATTTACCTGGGAAGAAGCTTTAGAAGTGATGTTTATAAAAAGACTTCTGTACACTGAGATTTTAAAGGGTGTTCTTTAAAGCTTCCCTAGGTTTATTGGTGAAAAACAGAAGAGGTAATAAATCTGTACAAACATCTCCATTCTAGTGTGGAGAGTTAATAGGCTGCTTTCAAGATGAATTTGTAAAACGCTCTGTGATCACATGTCATGCTTATTACCTGCTTGACAACCATTGTTTACTTAGAACCTTTTTATGTCTAGGGGGTAGGAAGACCAGCTTTATTCTGCTTCCTCTTGGTATAGACCTTTATTCCTGCTTTCCTGGATGGCTCGATTAGTTTCTTGCATGACTTTCAGCATGAAATAGCCATTTCTTTCCCATCCTTCTTTTTTAAAATGTATGTTTTTATTGATTTCAGAGAGAGGGAAGGAGAGGGAGCGATGGAATCATCAATGATGATAATCATCTATCGGCTGCCTCCTGCATGCCTCCTACTGGGGATTGAGCCCACAATCTGGGCATGTGCCCTGACCAGAAATCGAACCATGACCTTTTGGTTCATGGGCAGATGCTCAACCACTGAGCCACACTGGCAGGGCTCCCGTCCTTCTTCTTTTTCCAAATCAAAGGGGCACTCCACCGAATAAAAATTAAAATCATATACCTTTGGCATTTAGAGCTTCCATATAACCTGTCCTTAAACTATTTTTCTCCTCCTCTTGCTCCTTTTTAGACTTCCTACTTCCAAGCCAAACTGTCTCCTTACAATTCCTACAGGAAATCCCACAATTTGCTCCTCAGTGTATTTGTCCATAATGTTCCCACTGTGTGGAACACCTTCCTGCTTCATGCCCTACTGCTGTTCCATCTGTTGAAATCATACCCATACATAAACTTTCTATTTCCCCCATGAAGCCACCCTGGGAACGACCAGGGAGAGGTCAGTGTTCTCTCTGCTTACCTGTTCACTTGTACCCTTATTGCAGTTATGAATACAGTTCATTTCACATGCTGATAAGTTGAATTCATGTCTTATCTAGTCTATGATGAAAATAAATGCTTATGTTTTATAGATCACTCCCCCCCCCCCAGCAATGCTTAACAAAAATTGGGGGTGCAAATATTTTTTGATTCATGAACAAATAAATTCAGCTATGTTTTCTTTCCTCCCAAGAATCCTAAATTCAGTATACTACAAATTGTGAATTGCATATTTTTCATTTATTAACCAGTTATCCTATGGCTTACTCATGTTTTCCTGATTACTTTTTTGTTGTTGTTGTTTTTATTAATCCTCACATGAGGATATTTTTTCATTGATTTTTTAGGGGGAGTGGCAGAGAGAGGGAAAGACAGAGAGAAACATTGATGTGAGAGAAACACATCTATTGGTTGCCTCCTGCATAAGCCCTGACCAGGGCCCGGGCTGGGGAGGAGCCTGTAACCAAGGTATGTGCCCTTGACCGAATTTGAACCCGGTATCCTTTGGTCTGAAGGCCAACTCTCTATCCACTGAGCCAAACTGGTGAGGGCTCTCTGATTACATTTTAAGAAGTTATTTTAAACTTACAAAAAGGTTGCAAGTACAATACAAGGAACCCCTGTGTACACTTTACCTAGATTCACTCATTGTTTATGTTTTGTTCCATTTGCTTTATGCATTGTGTGTGTGTGTGTGTGTGTGTGTGTGTGTGTATTTGAACCATTTGGAGACATTGTGTCCCATTCCTAAGAACAAGATTATTCTCTGACACAACCATAGCATAATAATCAACATCAGGATATTTTACATTGATACTTTATTCCTATCTAATCTATAGTTCATATTGAAATTTCGTCAGTCATTCCGGCAGTGACCATTATAGCTAGTTCCACTCCCCGCCCCAGTCCAGTAAATAGTCTAGGAGCCCGTATAGCATTTTGTTGTCTTGTCTCTTCCACTTTCTGTAATCGGAAACAGTTGCTTAGTCTTGTCTTTCTTGATTTCTGAAGAGCATATACTTGTTATTTTGTAGACTGTCCCTTAAATTGGGTTGTGAGATGTTCTTTAATGATTAAATCAAGGTTATATGTTTTTGACGCAAATAACACATATAATGAATGTCATGTGTCTCCCAGGACATTATATCAGGTGACACATGGTATCAGTTTGTCCAGTACTGGTGATAACTTTGATCATTTCCTTACATCTGCCAGGACTTTCCACTATAAAATGGCTGTTTTTTTTTTCTGTTTGATCAATTAGCAATTTGTGGGTAATACATTGAAATGTATAAAAATCCTGATCCCTGTCACACTTTTACCCACCAGTTTTAGCAGCCGTCAGTATTCTTTCTAGGCTTATTAGTTGATCTTCTATGGAAAAGAAGACCTTTCCTTTCTTATTTATTTATTTATACCAACATTGACTGGTAGGTTCTTATTTTAGTCAGTAATATTGGTTATTTATTGTGCTGCACAAATTGGCCCATGTTCAGCCAATCAAAGCCCTTTCAAGCTAGCTACTGTGCTGCTTTTACCTGTTTCATTTATTTTTTGAGCGTTTCCTTACTTTCTGGCACAGGATGTTCGAGGCTGATTGTGTACTTTTTCTGCTTCAACTCTAAATTAGCCTTTTCTTCAAGGACCCCTGATTCCTTTAATGGAGGGTGTATATAGAAACAGATCTTGGAGCCTAGCATGTTTGTTCTACTGGATATCATTTTCTTCTAGGTCTTCTTAGTAGACAAAGCTAGAAAATATATGCTTGTGTGTGTATAGATACATGCACATATATACATATATATCTTAGTTCTGTACCATTCTGTTCATATTTGTTTTTTAGATTTTTATTGATTTCAGAGAGGAATCAATAAAATTATTTCTCCTTTCTATATTGTTTTCCTTTCTGTATTTGTAACTCCCTTCTCCAACAGTGAGAAACCTGGTTTCACTTTTACTCAATATATATTCATATGTATATTCATTCACTCAAGTCTAGAATACATAGAAAGTAGCTTCAGAATTACTGGCCTATGCCATTGAAAAAAGCAAACTACTAACTAGAGTTGAATATGTTTAATTTTTTTTGAATATGTTTAATTTTTGAGGTACAGTGTACATACAATCAAGAGAACAAATCCCAAGGGTGTATTTTGAGTTTTGACAAATGCACGTATCTATGTGACACCATTATCCATCAAGGCAGAGGATATTTCTATCACTTAGTCCCCCAATTCCTTCCCAATTAACCCTCCACCCAATTCTACTGCCAAGAGGCAACAACTTTTCTGAATCATTTAAACATAGTTTAGTTTTGCCAGTTCTGGAACTTTATATATATGGAGTTATACAGTACATACTCTGTATGTGTGTGTGTGTGTGTGTGTGTGTGTGTGTGTGTGCCTTCTTTCACTTAGCCTCATGATTTTGAGATTTATCTACATTTTTACATATGTCAGCTGGTCATTTATTTTTATTACTGAACAGTATTCCCCTGTGTAATTGTAACACAATTTGTTTATCTAGTATTCTGTTGATGGACATTTGGGTTCCTTCCAGTTTTTAGCTATTCTGAATACAGAACATTTTTGTACCAATCTTCTTTGTGGACAATTTGCTTTTATGTTTTGGGGGTAAAAATCTTAGCAGTAGAATGGCTGGACCATTGGGTAGGTATCTATTTAATTGTATGAGAGACTGCCAAACACTTATTCCATTTTCTAACATCTGCTTGATATGAGTGTTCCAGTTGCTTCATGTCCTTGTCAACATTCTGAGTTTTCACTCAGTTGTAGCTGTTGTAATGGATGTTTAGTAGTACCTCATTGTGATTTTAATTTGCTATTCCCTGGCGCCCAGTAATGAAAGCTTTTTTAATGTGTGCATTGGTCATTTATGCATCTTTCTTTAGGAAGTTTCTGTTGAAGTCTTGTGCCAATTTTAAATTTTGTTGTCTTCCTCCCTTTTTTTTTTTTTTTTAAAAATATATTTTATTGATTTTTTACAGAGAGGAAGGTAGAGAGATAGAGAGTTAGAAACATCGATGAGAGAGAAACATCGACCAGCTGCCTCCTGCACACTCCCCACTGGGGATGTGCCCGCAACCCATGTACATGCCCTTGACCGGAATCGAACCTGGGACCTTTCAGTCCGCAAGCCGACGCTCTATCCACTGAGCCAAACCGGTTTCGGCTGTCTTCCTTCTTATTATCGACTTGTGGGAGCTCTTGATATATTCAGAATGTGAATTCTTCCAGCAGGGCCCAGCACATGTACCATTCTCTTCTCTCAACATTGTCCTTTTGCCAATAGCAATGGCTTCCTGGGTAGTTGCTTTCTCACCTAATGTAGGAAATATAGACTTACATAATCTAGTAAATCAGCCTCATTTCTTATCAAGGTGCCATGATGCTTACATAAGTAAAGGTAATCAACATGCTTATCCTTGCCACTTCCCTTTAATTTTTTTTTGGTTCATCTATTCAGTGTAGATCTTTTTTTTTTTTTTTTTCAGTGTAGATCTTTTGAGCTTCTATTATAAGCTTCCTCACGATGGGCCATCAGATAAATAGTCATTGGCTTTTTGTGATCACATTTCATAACATTTAGGAACATGGTAGAGCTTAGACAGGGCTGAAATTTGGGTGCTGTGCCCAGTCCATAAAATACGCACACATGTATGAGTACCCCTGCCCCACTCCTTGGGAGAATTGGAAAGCTGCCTTGGAGATCTCATTACTGGTAGCTCTGGGCTATCGTGGAGAGGAATCCCAGCGCTCCTTCCTACCACTTCCTGTGTAGGATTCATTCCCCCCAGGTTAGCCGCTTTCCTTTGCAGTCTAATATTTATCCCTCAGAGGGAAATATTTAAAATGCTCTCATTTTTCTTAGTGCTGAGACCTTCCGTGCATAGCTGTTGTAGGGCTTCCTCTCCCATTAATAGGGCCTGGCAGCTTCGTGGTAAGAATGTGCTATCTGTAATTAGGGTGTAGGTGATGATGTGCCCCTAGCAGTCATCAGCACGCAACCCTGACAGTGTGTGTTAGGGGAAAATGTGTTGGGTGACTGTTGTTATCTAATCCATTGCAGCTGAGCAAGAATAATGGCAGGCACCGGCTCCGGGGAAGAGCTGCTGTCTGCGGCGTCTCTCCCACAAGGGCCTCTGAAAGGTGCTTAGAGTTTGTGGTGGGAGCTCCCCATGGCTGACAGGGCAACAGCATTTTGTTTGGAACGCGGACATGTATTGCATTTGTATTAACTTCTTTTGAAAGGCAAAGTGCCAGTACATCATGAAATAAACAACACGCACCAGAGACATTGATTTTTGTTTCATAGCGGGGCACAGAGGCCAGGTCTGCTCTCTGCCCGGGTGTTCACAGCGGGGCTGATCTTTAGCCTGCAGCTCTTCTGCATTCATTTTGGGAACAAGGACATCCTTCCTTGGGTGTCCCCACCCGTCCAGGAAAGGGGGACATCTGTTGTCATATCCATTATTTATCGGTGGGAAACAGTTTTACTTCATTATCTCCTCTGCTGCTGAAAGCCTGGCTCGGCTCTCTCCCTTTTGAAAGGACAATGGGACTCGATGCTTTAATTAGTGAGCTCGTCTCCCTTTTGAAAGGACAATGGGACTCGATGCTGTTAAGACGTTTTAATTAGTGAGCTCGGGGCACAGCCAGCACCTCACACTTAGCTCTTTAGATGGCTTTGCAGATAAGAAGCTCTGCAGCCAAGGGAGAGGCCTGGGAGCCTGCATGCTTCCTGAGAGCCATATTCAACACAGCAGCTGGGCCAAGGATGGGTTTTCTCCACTCGGTTCTCCCTGTCTGACCCTTTCCAGGCTACTCCATGTGGTTCCTTTGTATTGTACCCACCCCAGCGTAGCACAGCTCGCATTCTGAGGGAATGCTTTATTTATTGCTTTATTCTCAGAGCTCCGACTCCTTCATTTTAAAACAAGGCATTTGAACCGCGGTGAGCTTTCAGGCCCTATGGAGCGCTAAGTTCAGAATCCTCTTCGGATGTCCAGGTTCCGGCTATTTGTAAGCCATAACATTAGATGCCTAGGACCCATGGAAAGGGGCCCTTGGCTAGTTCCATGCGTGCATGGCCTTGGGGGAAAAGGTGCCATCAGCTGGTCCCTGCAGTGTTCGCCTGTCTTTGCCTTTGTAAAAAGGCAGGGCTGGACCTCCCAGCACCCGTGTCTTCCTTATCCTTCCTTGAAAACAAACAGGGTGGTTATTTCTTTCCTAGCATATTAACCTGTGCTTTTAAAAACTTCCCAGTTTTCAAAATGCTTTCATTAGTTTATGTCACTCTGTGCGATCTTCTGGGCAGATGGTTTTATTCTCTTTTGAGGGGCATAACCTGTCCTCTCAACCATTATTGGTACTTGCTGAGGCTGGAGGTGAGAACCTATTTCTAATTCCTGATATTAAAGGTACCACGTGGTGATGTATAACAACACTGAGAGACCCTTCCCGATTCCCCTTTGCTACGGAGACAGCTCACAATTGAGAACATGAGAGGCATTCCTTATATTTTACACCAGAGAAATGCCACATGTTATCTATTCCACAAAGCAGGCCTTACTGAGAAAGGATGGACCTATAGAATTGTATAAGTCTCTATTTACCCATCTATGTAGGAATGGACAGCCTCTGGGGAGGTCTACGTCAGTGGTTCTCAACCTTGGCTGCACATTAGAATCACCTGGGCATCTTTTTAAAATCCTGATTTCTGGGCCTCATCCTCCGGAAATTCTGTTTCTTTGTTACTAATGTTGTGGCCCCAACCCCATAACAAAGAAACAGAATTTCCGGAGGATGAGGCCCAGAAATCAGGATTTTAAAAAGATGCCTAGGTGATTCTAATGTGCAGCCAAGGTTGAGAACCACTGGTCTAGGTTGTGATGTAGTACTTGTCTCTCTTCCTCCTCTTGGGATGCCCATTCATCATGTTTTCTTTTCTAAAACCAGCCCCCCAAACCAGGCAGAAGGTCTAGTCCAGCCTGTAGCACAGGAGGTTTTGAAGGACTGTGGTTCATTTCTCACCTAGAGTTATTGTTGGATGGCCACTCACAGAAGTTTTCCCAAGCTACGGGAGTGAAGAGCTGGGGATGGGGCCCTTCATTGTGGAGAGGGTGGAGTTATCTAGCCCCACGTGCCAAAGCTTCACAGCATGCCCCCAAACTGGAGGGCAGGTGGCTGGAAATGTCATGCAGTAGTTGGTTGAGTGGGAGGCATTGTTGGGCTTCCCTGGGGATGTACCCCGCTAAGTGAGGATGTACATGCCTGATGAGGGAGTGCTCTGCTTGTCACTGGTGGGGTCTAGCAGAGATGCAGAAGCTCCCTCCTCAGCGTCTTGTGTGCCTTCGTGGAGTGAACAGTGCCCGCTATCATGCTCACCCACTCCAGGAACACTTGGGTGGTAGACAGCTTCATCTTTAGCATTCATTTAGGGCGAGCCGACCATGCTGATGGCAACAGTTATTTGTTGCTGGCATCAGATCTAGAAGTAGCAGTGGCAGACACAACGGGGACCCCTGCTGCATCAGCAAACCCCACCCATCTTCCCTCCACACCCATGCTTTCTCCTTGCTGTCCTCAACAGAGCCACTGTATGGGGCAGGGAGGAAAGAGAGCAGGCACTCCCTGGCCATCCCAGGATTGAACTTGTAACTGTGACAAGTGCAATCTGTGTTAGAAGGGAGAGGCACCCTGGCTTTGAGCTGGATTTTTAAACTAGAAGTGACTGGAAACATTATTGGATTGAACTGCTGTCATTGGCAAGTTAGTTTGGCCTTTATCCAGCTGGAATCATTGACTTCTTGATTGGTAACATTTAATGAAAAAGTAAATCTCTGTGTGGGGACTCTTCAGCCAAATCTGACAGAATGGATTAGCACTGACTTGTAGCTCTGGTGGATCACAGTTTACTATTAAGTTCAGATGTGGATAGAAAATAAAGCTGTTTCATTTTTCATAAGTGAGTCTACTCAATCTGTCTAGCAACACATCTATCCCTTTTGGGATGTTAGCTTAACCAAGGGAGCCTTAGAAACACCTGTCTCACCATTAGCCTGCATACCCTCCTTTGTTCCTCACAATAATTTGGGAGCCTGGTGTGGTGGGCTTTCTGCCTCTTCCAGCTGGACCAAGTTTTCCTTTATGTCATTTTCTGGCAGAATGGCTTCCAGGGAGCCTAATTTGTGGAAGAAAACAATAAACAATACGCTGTTATCCCTGTCACACCTCATCTCACTTAACCCTCCTCTGGTTCTGAGCTACAGTAGTCCCATTCATAAAGGAAGAACCTTTTCTAGATAAGCACAGAGAAGTCAAGGGAATCTCCCAGGTCACACATCTAAGAGACAGAACTGAGATTTACAAACAACA
>NW_006383018.1:46381-47483 GCF_000327345.1 Myotis davidii | reverse complement strand
GTCTGTTTTTTTTTTTTAACGTGTAGTTTCCTACGAGTATGACAGCCTTTGCTGATGAGTATTCACCAGGGCAGTTTCACAAGGGGTGTTGTGATGGCTTGCAGGGATGGTCGTCAGCTGTCACCTTGAGCTTTCGCTGGTTCGTGCAGCAGTTTTGCCTTGCAGATGGACAGTAATGTGTTCTCTGTAGGCTAATCTGGCTCTCTTGGATGTGTTTTTCAGTCCAACTCAGGGATTTCCATACGGCACTGTGTTTATTCTTGCATCATCTTTACTCTGTTGACCTTAGAGCTGAAATTGGTCTGTTCTGAAGACAAGGGAAATAGGAATCAGAATCACATCATGCTCATGGATCTTTGTCAGGAAAATGCAGAGTGTATCCTTAGTGTTTCAGCACATCAAATTATTCTGACCATAGGCGTTCACGTGGAGGAATAGGATCTGTTCCTAATAATCCAGATTCAGCCTTAGAACACAGGTGAAAGATGGTGCTAAAACTACACTGAAGGTTGCTATCATCCGCAGAGCTTGTTATTGCTCTGCTCTCCCTGGGGAAGCTCCGTGCTCTAGCAGGTGTTGTTGATAAAGCCGGGGATACCGTCTCCAGAAGCTGCTGCATAATTCTAATGGACAGAGCGGAAAGGAGGCCCAGAATACATAACTATAAGAACTGATCTGATTTCCTACTTTAAGCTATTAGTTCAAATCATTTATATTCTTTACTCTGCATTTTATAGACTCAGTTGATTTTTATTATTGAATAATCAAGATGGTAGTTGATAGAATATTTTGTTTACTAAAATTAGTTAAGAGTTGCCCTGATGAAGGTATACAGTTTTCATTTGAACTATTTCTCTTCTAGCACTTTTGTTGGGGAGGAAAATTTTTTTATTCCTATAGCAAAGCACATGATAGAGTGATAAAAAAAAAACCTGTTTCTAAAAACTGATAAGAAATCAAAATACTGAATACCCTGCAGAAGTCAAGTAGGGTTACATGCTTGATGTTCATAAGTGGCCACACTGGGAATGCCAAGGAGAGGCTATTGGTGCCAGAGTAGGGGCTTGGTCAGTTGTATTGTTCTTGGATGATACTGACAGGG
>NW_006383018.1:20157-33082 GCF_000327345.1 Myotis davidii | reverse complement strand
GTCTGTTTTTTTTTTTTAACGTGTAGTTTCCTACGAGTATGACAGCCTTTGCTGATGAGTATTCACCAGGGCAGTTTCACAAGGGGTGTTGTGATGGCTTGCAGGGATGGTCGTCAGCTGTCACCTTGAGCTTTCGCTGGTTCGTGCAGCAGTTTTGCCTTGCAGATGGACAGTAATGTGTTCTCTGTAGGCTAATCTGGCTCTCTTGGATGTGTTTTTCAGTCCAACTCAGGGATTTCCATACGGCACTGTGTTTATTCTTGCATCATCTTTACTCTGTTGACCTTAGAGCTGAAATTGGTCTGTTCTGAAGACAAGGGAAATAGGAATCAGAATCACATCATGCTCATGGATCTTTGTCAGGAAAATGCAGAGTGTATCCTTAGTGTTTCAGCACATCAAATTATTCTGACCATAGGCGTTCACCTAGCAGGTGTTGTTGATAAAGCCGGGGATACCGTCTCCAGAAGCTGCTGCATAATTCTAATGGACAGAGCGGAAAGGAGGCCCAGAATACAGAACTACAAGAACTGATCTGATTTCCTACTTTAAGCTATTAGTTCAAATCATTTATATTCTTTACTCTGCATTTTATAGACTCAGTTGATTTTTATTATTGAATAATCAAGATGGTAGTTGATAGAATATTTTGTTTACTAAAATTAGTTAAGAGTTGCCCTGATGAAGGTATACAGTTTTCATTTGAACTATTTCTCTTCTAGCACTTTTGTTGGGGAGGGAAATTTTTTTATTCCTATAGCAAAGGACGTGACAGAGTGATAAAAAAATCTATTTCTAAAAACTGATAAAAAAATCAAAATACTGAATACCCTGCAGAAGTCAAGTAGGGTTACATGCTTGATGTTCATAAGTGGCCACACTGGGAATGCCAAGGAGAGGCTATTGGTGCCAGAGTAGGGGCTTGGTCAGTTGTATTGTTCTTGGATGATACTGACAGGGTAATTTATTAGCTGTCTCTTTTTACCATCCCTTCCACAACTGTAAAATATGAATAACACCAGAAGTGAGGGAGTGGAAATGAAATCAATTTGGTACTTTTATTTTTTATTGACCTCTCTAATCTGTAAATACATTCAAGAAAAAATGTTTTTTTTTAAACCATAAAAACTCCAGAACTCTCCACTAACCACCACTCTCTATTAACTATCACTTTTCTAAATTTATTGCTTGCTGTGCTTGTTGATTATGAGGTCTTATAGTTGCCTCAGGTTCTTTGATAAAGATCAAGAAACTATAGAATCAGAAAAAAATATTTGGTAAAATAGATTGTGTCTTACACACGTCATCATCTATATATATAAAAGCCCATCAGCTTCACAAGCTGATGGGGGTGTTGTTGATGACCCCATGTCTTCTCATGCCCGTTGAATTACTTCTGCCTACATTTTCCAAATGTATAGGGAAATAGGGAAATAAGTAAGGCTGGAGTTTTTAATGGCGAACCATTCAAAGCAGAGGAAGAGTTCCTTTGGACATAGAAGATGAACAAAGTGGGAGGCTGGCACTTCTGATCTTTTCTTTCTTAGTTGAAATCAGATTTAGTGCTAATATGATAAGTCCCTGGAGTCCTATAGGTGGCTTCTCTTTGTGACAGGCATGTGCTTTCATTGAAATTTATATATGAATACCACCCACTCAGGGAGGCAGAATATTATTTAAGTGTATTTGGTTATTTGCCAGCTTCTTTCATTAGACAACATTCTTTCAAAATGTGTTCAGTACCTTCCCTTCCAGATGCTTTATTCTAAACCCTTAAACACCCATATCAAGCAGGAAAAATACAAATTTCTTTTTCCCCTCCCACTTACTGATTTAATTATAGGGATAGGTAGCTACTTATAAAAATCAGTGACAAGCTCAGGGAGAGAAATTTGTGAAATATATAAATGGGTTTTTAAAGCTTTATAAAAGTAAATGCTGAGTATAGCTAAATTTGTCTTTGCTTGAATAGAAATACAGTTAATATTATACTTAGAATTAAAGTTGTTTCAGGAGATAGTTAATCAAAACTTCTGAGTTGGTCTCAGCACCTTGTTTGTTCTACCTTCAGAATATATCTTGGAGAAAGTAGATAAATATGATGGTTAATTTCACGTGTTAACTTGACTGGGTCACAGAGTGCCCAGACTTTGGGTCAAACACTATTCTGGAGATGCCTATCAGGGTGTTTCTGGATGAAGTTAACATTTGAATCAGTAGACTAGGTGCATATTTCTATCTAGTTTGGGTGGGTCATATCCAATTAATTGAAGGTTTGCGTAGAACAAAAAGGTTGACTTTCCTTGTGAGGAGGAGGAAACAACTATTAGGCAAGAGTTGTTGATCTGGGACATCAGTGTTTTTCTACCTTTGGACTACAATTGAAACATCAGTTTTCTATCTCTTGAGTCTGCTGGTCTTTTGATTAGAACTAAACCACAAGCTCTCTTGGTCTCCAGCTTGCCAACTGCAGATCTTGGGAGTTGTTAACCTTTATAATTGTGTAAATGAATTTTTTATTATCTCAGTCTTTTTATCTATTTATCATCTATCTACCATCTATCATCTATCTACTATCTATCTATCGTCTCCTATTGGCTTTGTTTCTCTGGGGAACTTTAACTAATACAGTTAGTGTTTGCCAGGGAATAGTAAGAGGAATGAATAAGGAATGATTACTAAGGGAGTATGCAACTTCTATTTTGTGGCTGGGGTTGATAAAAATGTTCTGTTATTCATTAGTGGTGATGGTTGCACAACCTTGTGAATATACTAAAAACTACCTAATTTTACACTAAATTTGTGAATTATATAATTATGAATTTTATATATATATAAATTATGTCTCAATTAAAAAATATCAGAATATATCTGGACCTCACAAACCTAGACCACACCACTTTTCTCTCTTGCCTGAAAAACTGCACTAGCCATTAACTGGTGTCTGCTTTCCTCTATTCTCTGCATAGCAGTCAGCATGTTCTTTTAAGAAATCACATTTATGTCAAATTATCCTCCTGCTTCAAACCTTTTAATATCTTTCCATCACACTGAGAACAAAATCCAAACTCTTCATGGTCTACAAGAAGACTATCTTCTGGCCTCTCTGCTTCTCATTTTATGCCACTCTTCTTCTGGTCCCCCCAAACTATAGTCAGATTCACTATCTTGTGTTCCTCAAATAGTCCATCCCTGTTCTTCATCTAGGCTTTTGTAGTTATTGGTTCCTCTGCTGAGAATGTTCTACTTTGGGCTCCTTCTCTCTGTGGCCTGCTCTTCCTCCCCATCTTTGACTCCATCTTATCCTTTGGTAATATCATAAATGCCACTTTTTATACACCCTATCTAAAATAGGACACACTATTTATTTTCAGTTTGTATCAGAGCTTTAATAATCTGATTTTTTGATATTTTGTCTTTAACTAGAATGTAAGTTTCCCAAAGGCAAAGATCTTATTTGTCTTATTCTCCTTCAGTTTCCTCTCATTTAGCTCAGTGGCTGGTTTTACTATGGTTAAGGGTTTGGCCAATGAGAAGTGAGGGGATCTTTCCTTAACCATAATATAGAAAAATTGAAAGAGATGATTTTTTATTCTGTTTCTGGATATTATGTTGTGTGGAGGTGTTACTTGGAACTAGTACAACCATCTAGGGTGGCCAGTGTAAGGATGAAGCTAACCCTGATAGAAAGGCAAACTTGAGCCGGAGTCCTTGAGGACATTCTTGGGCCATTGAATCCATCAACTTTGAAAAGTCTCTTACCTTGGTGGCTTCATGTTGTGTGACAAAATTTAGTTTTCTTGCTTAAACCAGTTTGAGAAGGTGTTTTCTGTTACTTGCAGCCCATGGTATTCTAACATATCTTGGTGTTCAACATGTTAGAATGAATGAATGAATGAATGGGGTGTTAGGCAGGAAGTACATCTCTGTCTTTCTTTTTTTAAAAAAATATATTTTTATTGATTTCAGAGGGGAAGGGAAAGGGAGCGATAGAAACATCAATGACGAGAGAGGAATAATTGATCCACTACCTCCTGTACACCCCGTACTGTGGATCCAGCCTGCAACCTGGGCATGTGCCCGGACCTGGAATCAAACTGTGACCTCCTGGTTCATAGGTCAATGCTCAACCACTGAGCCACATCGGCCGGGCCAGCCCTGTCTTTCTTACTTTGGTCATGAGGAGTTGATTTATGGGCTAATTGCTAAGTATGTCTGTAAAACTCAGGTTTCTTTTTAGTACCAGCTTAAAAGTAAGTTTTTTCTTACCAACATTCTCCTATCCAATACCTGAGACAACAATCAGTTTTTTCTTTTATTTTTTTCTGTATTGACAGTGAAAATGCCCACTGTCACCCAAGCTCAGTGACTGGGATATTCCTTAGAAATGGCTTTCTTGTTGTAAGGTGTTAGGATGCTCTAAAAGGAAATTTCAACATATTTTAGACAAGGATTATATAACCAGTCAATTTTTAAAAAGCATTTGTGTTAGTGGAACTATTCAGGGATGAGCATCTTATTCATGCTTTGCTTAAAAGATGTTTTAAGCATCTAAGATGATTGATGAGGACCTTATACTATTTTAATAGTTTTTATCTTGGGCTTTCAAAACACCTGATAAATGACTTTGATTTACTATTGTTATACCTCTTAATTCAAAAGAATGTTTTATGCTTATCTTTGCAACTCTGTGTGATTAGAAGAAAGGAAAGTCTAATGTGGTTTCCTCATTTCCCTGTGGGCATCTTATTTCTAGGGTGATTCTCCTGCCCTTTCCTCTATGCATAGGAGAAAGGCATATGATTGATAGTTACCAAAATCATCAACATTAGGAAAATAAGATTTGTAATAAGAAAGGACATTTGAGGCATCATGTCAGTGGTTGTAAGTGAAAACCCTAAAGGAAATCAAAGATATTTTTATTTGTGATAGATTCCATTGAGGAGAGGTGGTAAGTGGGTTTGCAAGAAGAGAAGAATTTAACTGAATGGAGAAGGGGGTTGGGGGAGGAGAGGAGAGAAAGGAGAGATATGAGTTGTTCATAATAGAGGGGGCAGAAGAGCTCCTGGTGCCCATAGAGCTTAATAATTAAACCAATTTGACTGGAATGTTGTAATTGTGTAAAGTTTGATTTTGAGAAGATCTTGAGGACCTTTGTTATGGAGGAGTTGGGATGATGGGCAAATGGTTTTGTTGCTGGAGGATGAAATTCCCCTGTCATTTGGGGGAGCGAGGTTCTTGGGGTGCTGCTGAAAGAAGCATTTTCAGAAGTGCCACAGGAGGATGGAATGTGGAAGATTTTATTGGTATGCAGTTACATTTTTCTAATTGCAAGTCTCATTTCCCCCAAGCCAGTCCTGAAAGAGGGGCAGTTGGGAATTCAGCAAAGCCAGAAACAAGGCCAGTGTCCCAGAGTTTCCATTCCATGATGCAGCTGGGTGTGGTTCAGCACGCAGGCCAGATTAAAGTCCGTTGGTCCATGTGTGGAGCCCAACATGGGCATGACCATGTGTGCACATCAGAGCACAGCCCCCTGCGGCAGGAGTCCCAAGAGGGCCCCGTGCCCGGGAGCCAAGAGAGAGGGGCTTTTTTTGTCTGGATGTTTATATATTCAGATTTCGAGAGCTTGCAGTGGCCATGCACATCCCGGTCAATTAGTTGTTTTTAGGTGTGATTAATGGGCCAGCATTTTTCCAGGTCACTCAGGCCTTACTGGGCATGTGTCTAAACTGCCTTTGTATAGTCCAGCCGTGGACAAACTACAGCCCCTGGGCCAGATCCGGCCCATTTGAAATGAATAAAACTAAAAAAAAAAAAAAAAGACCATACCCTTTTATGTAATGATGTTTACTTTAAATTTATATTAGTTCACACAAACCACTCCATCCATGCTTTTGTTCCGTCCCTCCGGTCCAGTTTAAGAACCCATTGTGGCCCTCGAGTCAAAAAGTTTGCCCACCCCTGCGTCTAGTCCCTTCCCCCATCAATTAGCGGGAAGGGACTTGGAGAGAGTTAAATGCAGCTTTTTGGCAGAGTTGTGTACGTCTGTATCTTTTGGTCTTCCCTTTCACTCCTTCCCTGTTAAATAATAACCAGGTTATTACAATGGTATCAGTTTGACGATTGTTTTTGTAAATTTTGACAATTGTTTAGTAGCTGTGCTCCCAATCTTTGTAAGTCTTCTTATTTTAATAGCTAAGATGCATGATTTTCTTCCCTGTTTTGAAGTGATCTAAATAACTCATCATCTCTTGAATTCCTCCATTTGTGCTAGAGGGCTGAGCCATGTCTCATTCATTGTTAAGTTCTCAGTGCTGGTAGGGAATCACTGTGTGGTAGTTAAAGTTAACTCAGTTCTGGGTTCCAGTCATTTCACTTTATAGGATTTTATTTTCATTCTCAACGAATCTTTGTAGTTTTTATAGTTGTGGCATTTTTAAGACAAGAGAGGACTATGACATTCTTTAATTGGAAAGATTTCAGGTGCTGCTTTCAAATAGATATATTTTATTCCCCAAATTTAGCATTCTGTAATTATTTTTGATCAAAACATCAGTGAATACATTAGACAGATTAAAAATATTTTTATTGATTTCAGAGAGGAAGGGAGAGGGAGAGAGAGATAGAAACATCAACGATGAGAGAGAATCATTGATCAGCTGCCTCCTGCACACCCCTCAATGGGATCTAAGGCAACCAGGCATGTGCTCTGATAATTGAGCTGTGACCTGGCTCATAGGTCAATGCTCATAGGTCAATGCTCAATCACTGAGCCACACCATCTGGGCTAGAGAGACTTTTTAAAAGAATGATATAGTTCTGTTGTCATAGCAGCACAGATAGGAGAAATTGACTCTTCATTTAATATGATTAGATAGTCTGTGCTGGGAAAGACAAAGAGCATTTACAAGAGCTTAGTCAAAATTGTTTCCCTATTTGTAGCGTAGGAAATAAAGTGGGTTTACTTTCTTTAGTAAAAACTTACGTAAATCTCCATTTTATTTGGATTACATCCTAACTGAAGATTCTTGAATAAATCTAGGAACACTAGATTTTAGAAATTTTTTTTTAGTAGGAACTCATTTTTATTGTTAGCTTCCTGTTCAGTAGTTTATTTCCCTTTCCTTCATTGATGGCACTATTTTTATTTACACATTGGTAAAAGCATATGAGGTAGTTCTCTCCTAATATTTATTATTCCTCCATCTTTAGTGAGAGAAATCTGTGCCACATGCTCAGTTAAAAGACCCTTTGCCACCCTAGCTGGTTTGGCTCAGTGGATAGAGTGTTAGCCTACGAACTGAAGGGTCCCAGATTCAATTCTGGTCAAGGGCACATGCCCGGGTTGTGGGCTTGGTCCCCAGTAGGGGGTGTGTGCAGGAGGCAGCTGATCAGTGATTCTCTCTCATCATTGATGCTTCCTTCTATTTCTCTCTCTCTCCCTTCCTCTCTAAAATCAATAAAAATATATTTAAAAAAAAAGAGAAAGACCCTTTGCCAGGCTTCTTTGCTTCTTGTGGCCATGGACCAAGTTTAGGTAAATGATATATAAATAGATGTGTTAGATGGGATTTCTAGGAAGGCTCTTTAAAAAGGAGAGGGTGGCCCTAACTGGTTTGGCTCAGTGGATAGAGCATAGGCCTGTGGACTGAAGGGTCCCAGGTTCGGTTCCGGTCAAGGTCATGTACCTTGGTTGCGGGCACATCCCCAGTGGGGGATGTGCAGGGGGCAGTTGTTCAATGTTTCTCTCTCATCGATGTTTCTAGCTCTCCCTCTTCCTCCCTCTCTATAAAAAATCAATAAAATAAAAAAAGGAGACGGTGGACTTCTCTCATCTTTCTCTTTAGTTCTTTTTACTGACTGTCCTATGAATATAATGTCAGGAGCTTTAGCAGAACTTTGGGTCGTGAGGTGACGGGAGGACAGAAATCAAGAGTGATGAAGCAGAAAGACAGAAGGAGCCTCATGAGCTCATAGACCCTCCAAACCAGCGGTCGCCAACCTTTCGGACCTCACGGACCACCAGTGGTCCCCCTGGACCACTGGTTGGCGACCACTGCTCCAAACCATCTCTGAACTGCTTATTTCTTCCTTACTTTTATTTACGAGAATGAAAAAAACAGAGCTGGGGCACATTTTCCCAATAGTCAATGATAATTTTATAATTATATTTATAATCAGGAATATTATGCATGTGTTTGAAAGTAGACGATTGTGAATTTTTCTCCCTGGCCACATGTATGATGATAATCACTAAAAATAAGTCTGGAGGTGAGAACCTATTTTCCTGGAAAGAGAGGCTGTGTGGGGCACTTGACAAAACATCAGACTGGGAGTCCTGTGCCTTGCAATGTTTGCCTCCATTCTGTCACTGACCAGCTATTCAGTAACATAGTTATTTAATAGCATGGAACCATAAAATGAATCATCGTCACTCTCCCAGTCACCTGATGCAGTCACTTTCCAAGTGTTTGCTCTGTGCCAACTCTGTGCAGGCACTTTGCTAGTCCTTGGGACTTCTGTAGCACTTAATTTGTATCTTAACTATATGCGCATTGCCTTCTATTACAATATATGGCAAATCTAAATATGATACATTTATAAATAAATCTATCCAAGATTACATACATTGATAGATTAATATACACAGTACTGGTGAATTTACACCTCAGATGAATAAATTCCATTTTTTATGGCAAATCTATCCTATCAATGAATGGAACAAACATCGTTTCCTCTGACATGACAGGCTTTCTATGTGTGCTGTGTAATTAAAGGTCATATTCTAGGAAGATTGTAAAGATAAAATCTATGTAGTTAGCAGTTGGAGAGCTTCTTTCTTCTCTGCAAACACTGAAGACAGGAATTTTTTATGATGAGGCTACAGAGTACATAGATTTAAATTGAAATAAGACCCACCTGACTAGTTCTCTAACTTTGCTCTTTGTTCAGTAGGCTCTAATGGTCCTTGGACAATAAATAATCTTTAACATCTTTTTTATTTCCCTAGAAGAGTAACAGCTATCTCAATACTTCAAAATCTTAAGGAACTAAGATCTATAAGATTATTTCTTTGTGTGGCATCTCCTAGTTTGACCTGGAGTTTCTCTTTTAATTTTAACCAAGGCCGAATCAAGGTTGTGGAGGCTTATAATTTGTGCTACAACAATAAGGATGTACTATTTTCTTTATATTTCAAATTTGTACATTTTCTGCTTAGTGGGATCTTAGTTTAAAGAATGGAACTCAGGGCATTCCACTTGAGACTAAACAAGAGACAGGGTCAGAGCTGCCAGGGGGGTGGGGGATTAACATGTGGGCTAAATATTATAATCAACTCTGCCTCATGAATTTCTTTTCAGTCATTTCTGCATAGGTGGTGGTAAGGAACATCGACAATGACATGGCAGTTTCTTTTTATTAAATATAAAGGACACACATATTACTTTAAGTTACTGTAAATGTCACTGTAAAGATGGGTTATCTATGCTTGTGTGCTTGCTTACATTTACAGTTGTTCAGAGCACTGAATTAAACAGCCCATAGCCCACCACACCTCATCATGCTCACACGCTGCTGGCCCCTCAGCTTCAGACCGTCATGAGTGATGAGCCAAGGTAGCCCAAAGCCAGCGGGCAAGAATCTCCTATCTCTAGGCACGTTTTGTATGTGCATATTTTATTCCTTATTATAGCTAAACAGAAAGCTTTTTGGAGCCCAGAGCAGATAGCCTGCATAATTTAAAAGATAAAGCAAAAATTGATTAAAATTGCATATTTAAAAAATACAGTCTGTTGAGTTTGTTACTTATGAAAATCACAATAATAGTTGATTGGTTAACTTTTGTGTGTTCATTTTATTTAACTTAGGAAGGGTCTTGGAGATTTTAATTTACAGTTATTTGTGGTTTTATCACACTGTATATTAAGTTGAGTCAGTTCCTACTTAAATTGCTGGTATGCATGAGAGGATGGTAAATGTACTCACCTAGGCTTCCTCTTTGTTTTCTTAAAACATTGAAGACGTTTTTATTTTTGGATAAGTGGGACATATTTTTGCTCATTGTTTCATGCAACACAACACGTGCTGTGGATCAGTTGTGTGCGCTTTCAGGCTCCATGACGGGCTCTGTGAAATTTATAAATGTAGAGCTGGCATTATTCTTTTTCGTGGGTAGCTTAGATTTTTCTACAGGAAGGGAGACATGCACACACAGACATATAACAGACTGCGTTATTAACATTTTGATGCAGACATACTTTTTAAAACTATGCTTACACTGTTTTGTAGTAATAGTGGCAATACTTCCATTGTAGTTACTAGGATCCTAACTACTTTCATATATTAACTCACTTAATCTTCACAATAATTCTGTGAAGAAGATACTGTTTATTATCACTATTTTATACTTGACAAAATGTTAAGCAACCTGCTCATTAATTAAATTAGGCCTATTTTCAGAATCCTGTACTTTTATCAACTACATAATTCTGCCTCCTGGCTAAAAGATAAATTACTAGAGCCAAGAATGTAGTTGTAGATATATGGTTTCTTTCAACAATGACCTTAACATTTCAGTGCTAAGAAAATCAAGACAAACATTTAAGCAGAAGCATTTTAATAAAGATGTTAAGGGAGACTGTCACTTTAAAATTTAGCTTTTGAGCCCTAACTGGTTTGCTCAGTGGATAGAGCATCAGCCTGCAGATTGAAGGGTCCCACGTTCGATTCCCATCAAGGGCATGTACTTTGGTTGCAGGCACATCCCCACTAGGGGGCGTGCAGGAGGCAGCTGATCAAGGTTTCTCTCTCATTGGGGTTCCTAACTCTCTATCCCTCTCTCTTCCTCTCTGTAAAAAATCAACAAAATATATTTTTTAAAAAAGCCAAAACAATGGGAAACAAGAACCTCTCCCTCAGGGTAACCTCCCCTCCCCTAACAAATAACAAGTCAGGCAACTAAGACCCCTGAACTTTTCCTCCCTAATGATCACATCTAGGCCTCAGTTGCATTTCAGCTCCAGGCCCAGAAAAGCAGCAAAACCAGACAAGTGACTGCGATGACTACACCCTAGGGATCGAGCCTGCAACCCGGGCATATGCCCTAACTGGGAATTGAACCGTGACCTCCTGGTTTGCAGGTCGATGCTTAACCACTGAGCCACATCGGCTGGGCAAATGCCTATCTTTTTGATATTATCTTGCCTATGGGGGAGGAGATGGATTACATTTGAAGATGTCTTCAAGCCATAGGTTCCTGTTGAAGGCTGAACTAAGTGAAAGGGGTGAATGTGATGTGGACATAGATTGTCACTCTCATTATCGAGGACTCTGAAAGACATGATTGCACTTGAATTAAGTTGTGGGCACAAGCTAGTTTTTCTGCTTTAAGGTTGAAATAGCTAATTGATAATCCTCCCTTATTTGCTTAGTTTAATACATGGCTGTGTAACTATAATCACAATTGATTTAGATTTCTTCTTGAAAAGGGACTGTGGGAGTTCTTTTGGCCCTTTTGTCTAGGTTACATAATTTTGAGCTTCCCTGGATAAGTGATATAAAAGTAGGGTGAGTGTGCGGAATGTAAGGATGAACATTACTGTAATATTGGAGAGCTGAATTAATTCTTCAGAGAATGGTTACTAAGGCTGCAAGTATGAACATTTGATTAGTTGTTCTTTATGAATATGGTATAGATTTTGGATCCAATGAACGAACTACTTTCTAATTATTCATTTCTACAACTATTAGATTATTATTAGAAAAAAATGGTTTAGTCAAATGGCAGTATTTCTCATTTTTAAACTGTAAGATTAATCTGGATGAGATGAGTGGGAGCAGTCCTGCATGATGATCGTCCCTCTCAGACATTTGAGAAACATGGATTGGTAAATAAAACATCTTAGATTTGGGTATTCAACTTGTCTCTGAAAGGGAAGAAACTATAAAAGAGTTGAACTTATTCGTAGCACATTGGTTTCCTGCCATCTAATTTTTAGGAAGTTAATTCTACTTCTGAGCCTCAGTGTTAGCTACAGCGTGGTACCATTTATAATGTTTATGCCTTTAATGGATTTAACGCATTGAGAGAGTTAGACTTGTCAATTGAGATTTATCAATTGGACAAAGGTATAAATTCTTTCTCTTCTAATAAGTTAGTAAATATTTATAAAGTGCCTATTATTTTTCTAGAACTATACAATCATATACCACATAACATTTCAGTCAATGATGGACTCATAAGGTTATAATGGAGATGAAAAATTCCCATCCCCTAGTGATGTAGCCATCTTAAGTTGCAGCGCAAGGCATTACTCATGCATTTGTGGCAGTGCTGATGTGAACAAACCTGTGCTGCCAGTTGTATAAAAATATATCACATGGCTTATTGGCAGATGGTGGGAGACATAGGTGGGAGGTAGACAGGACCATAAGTGGTCCTAAATACCCTACTTGAGAGGTAAGTTTAGCAGATTCATGGGGGGCAGAAACCAGAACACAGTGAGAAAAGAGATAAATAAGAGACAATAATGGAAGCATGGTTGAGAAGAAGTGGAAAAGAGCTGGAGGGGGATATGAGATGTTTCAGCCAGAGGCCTGGCTGGAAACAGCACACATAGAAAGTTCAACTGAATAGAATTTAATAAAGAAACTTTATGGAGGAGTGGGCTGATTTTAAGAGAACTAGCCCGGAAGGTGTTAGGACTCATAGACCTGAAGGGACAAGGGAGGGGGGAATGGTATTATGAAAGCTCATTGGCTTTGGAAGGTAGAGGGAGATAAATATTTCCCTCCATTCTCTTGCTGGTGCCTTCAATTTGATGAACATAACCAGAATCCAGAGACAAAGGAGCTTGAGTGATATAGTCTAGAGAGATCAGCCTCTCTGGGCCTAAATTGGGGTGAAAAGGGTGGAGAATGGGTG
>NW_006383018.1:14952-19507 GCF_000327345.1 Myotis davidii | reverse complement strand
ACTGGGAGCGCAGGCCGGCTTGCATTAAAAAGGACTCTTTGCTTTTGCATCGGACTGACTGGCTCCCTGGGGGTCTTGGGAACTTTGAAATCTGGGCACAACAGTAGGGGGTGTGCAGGAGGCAGCTGATCAATGTTTCTAACTCTCTATCCCTCTCCCGTCCTCTCTGTAAAAAAATCACTAAAATATATATATTTTTAAAAAAGCCTGCTGAGCGAGGGGTGGGGATCCAGCTGAGACAGGAAGTACTAAAAGCAAATAATAAAAGAAGTACCTATAATAAATATTAATAAGTAAATTGCTAGCATTAGTAGCTGTGAGATGGGGAAGACAGAATTGTACTTGTGCTATTTTTGGCTCTTAGCTATGCCTCAAGCATGCTGCTGGATCTCAGAAATCTTGAGCCTCAGATTTCTCACAATACCATATTTCCTCAATTCTAAGCACCATTTATTTTAAAATGCACCAGGGATTCATTAACTTTTTTGAAGGGTGGGAGAACTCTTTAAGCCATCTTAAGTTGCAGCGCAAGGCATTACTCATGCATTTGTGGCAGTGCTGATGTGAACAAACCTGTGCTGCCAGTTGTATAAAAATATATCACATGGCTTATTGGCAGATGGTGGGATACATAGGTGGGAGGTAGACAGGACCATAAGTGGTCCTAAATACCCTATTTGAGAGGTAAGTTTAGCAGATTCATGGGGGGCAGAAACCAGAACACAGTGAGAAAAGAGATAAATAAGAGACAATAATGGAAGCATGGTTGAGAAGAAGTGGAAAAGAGCTGGAGGGGGATATGAGATGTTTCAGCCAGAGGCCTGGCTGGAAACAGCACACATAGAAAGTTCAACTGAATAGAATTTAATAAAGAAACTTTATGGAGGAGTGGGCTGATTTTAAGAGAACTAGCAGGAACGAGCCCGGAAGGTGTTAGGACTCATAGACCTGAAGGGACAAGGGAGGGGGGAATGGTATTATGAAAGCTCAGTGGCTGTGGAAGGTAGAGGGAGATAAATATTTCCCTCCATTCTCTTGCTGGTGCCTTCAATTTGATGAACATAACCAGAATCCAGAGACAAAGGAGCTTGAGTGATATAGTCTAGAGAGATCAGCCTCTCTGGGCCTAAATTGGGGTGAAAAGGGTGGAGAATGGGTCTGAGGAGCAAATGCTGAATGACTAACACACAGGGTCAGTGGAGATTTCTTCTTTTCTCCCTTCCTTCCTTCCTTCCTTCCTTCCTTCCTTCCTTCCTTCCTTCCTTCCTTCCTTTCCCCCCCCTCCTTCCCTCCCTCTTTTTTCTTTCTTTCTTTCTTTCTTCCTTTCTTTCTTTCTTTCTTTCTTTCTATCTTTCTTTCTTTCTTTCTTTCTTTCTATCTTTCTATCTTTCTTTCTTTCTTTCATAGTGGGAGAGACATGACTAATTTATCGGCTGAGAGGAGAGCTGGAAGAGAGAACAAGAGGCATAAGGAAGCAAGAGAGAGGCAAAATAATTAATGGAACAAGTTTGAGGAGAGGATGAGATTGGAAATACAGTCAGATATATACTCATTTTAGAAAGTAGGAAGGATGCATTGCCTGGGACCCAAGGGGAGGAGGCACGCAGGTTAGTAATGTTTGTGTGCACAGACACACAGGAGGAGGGAGACAATCAGAGGAAATTTGTGCCTGCAGAGCTTTGATTTCCTTGTTGAGCTAGAGTGCAAGGTTATCTGCTGAGAGTGAAGGGACTGAGCTTTAGTATATGATTTTAAAATTTTAGTGTTAATGTCAGAATTGCTGTGAGGAGGATAGGAAAGAGAGCTGATAAGAGAAGAAGTACAAAAAGCCTGCTGAGCCCTAACTGGTTTGGCTCAGTGGATAGAGCGTTGGCCTGCGGACTGAAAGGTCCCAGGTTCGATTCTGGTCAAGGGCATGTATCTTGGTTGCAGGCACATCCCCAGTGGTAGGTGTGCAGGAGGCAGCTGATCAATATTTCTAACTCTCTATCCCACTCCCGTCCTCTCTGTAAAAAAATCACTAAAATATATATATTTTTTTAAAAGCCTGCTGAGCGAGGGTTGGGGATCCAGCTGAGAGAGGAAGTACTAAAAGCAAATAATAAAAGAAGTAACTATAATAAATATTAATAAGTAAATTGCTAGCATTAGTAGCTGTGAGATGGGGAAGACAGAATTGTACTTGTGCTATTTTTGGCTCTTAGCTATGCCTCAAGCATGCTGCTGGATCTCAGAAATCTTGAGCCTCAGATTTCTCACAATACCATATTTCCTCAATTCTAAGCACCATTTATTTTAAAATGCACCAGGGATTTATTAACTTTTTTGAAGGGTGGGAGAACTCTTTATTGTATTAAATGTACAATATTTTTTCCCAACCAATAGTAGTATAAATGTAACCACTTAATTATATATCATTCTTCTTGAATATCTGTGTCCTTGACTGATATTCTTCTGAATTCTATCAGCAGTTCATGAGATTGGGTGACAGGATCCTTTTGTGAACCTGCACTCAGGACCACCACCTCTGTCTTGCCTTCCATGACATTGGTCTCTGCGTAATTCTCCTTTTATTATTCTGCTCTCTCTCTTGTAATCTCTTTACATTCTGGCTTTGGTCACCACCAAGACTTTTCTCTTTTGTTGGCTCATTCCCTGGCTCAGCAGGGTTTAGGCATCCATTAGTTTATAGTTGACCTTTGAATATTGCGGGGTTAAGGGCTCTAACCCCCAGGCAGTCGAAAATCGCCTATAACTTTTGACTACCCCAAAACTTAACTACAGTTGTCCCTTGGTATTCACAGGGGTTGTGCCGGGAGCCGGTCCATCCTTGCTGTTTCAAGGGACCTGGCATATATGGCATACTGTTCTTAATATGTTTGCTCACCTTCTTGGCACTATGTGTTTTAACCAAGGTCACTTCTCTGAGAAAGGTTGTTTCCCCAGGTAAGGATTTTCCCCTGAAGTTAGGGAGGGAATAAAACCCCTTAACTAAGTGCCAGCCGGGTAATTAATCACTTTAACTACGAACAATCATGCTTAAGCTACATAATCTTTACTCCCTGGAATGGAGATAAGAAACGCCCTAACCTTTGGAATAGAGATTGATAGGATTGGAATTAACTGGTATAAATACAGATGTAACAAGACAAGAAGAGACAGAACCTAGACCCAGAACCTATATAGAACTTAGACACAGAACCTCTACAGAACCTAGAGACAGAACATGGCAAAAGGTCCTGGACAGAAACTTGCAACAGAACCTAGAGACAGAACGGCTACAGAACTAGGGTGAGTGGTAGGAAATTTTTTCATAGGAGATGCATTAATTGGTCGTATCGAAATCGAGGGTAGGATGCTCGAATTCATAGGAACATAGTTGTGAGTAAAAGAGTTTTAGTAGTAAAATTGGTGGTGTAGAGTTCTGAGAATATGGGGTTGTTGTATGCGCCTAAGAATAGAATAATTGTAAGAGCGTTTATTATGATAATGTTTGCATATTCTGCTAGGAAGAAGAGAGCAAAAGGTGAACGCTGTCTCCGTGTCATTCCTTCTTCGCCAACTCTGTCCACACCTTTGGGGACCCCTGGACCTGCTGGGGCTGGACCCCAGCAGGGTTGATTCTGGGACTCCCTTGTGGATGTCCAAGTCCATAGATGCTCAAGTGCCGTAAGTAAAATGGTGTAGAACAATCCATACAATCTGTTCTTCCCATCCTCAGATTCCCAGCTGGGTATTGGAAATACTCTTTTCCATCCTTGACTTGTTGAATCTGAGGATGGGAGACCTGGGGTTAGAGAGGGCCAATGGTATATTTATTGAAAAAAATCTGTGTGTAAGTGGACCAGTGCAGTTCCAACCCATGTTGTTCATGGGTCAACTGCATATATTTAATCAGTCAGTCTTAGAGTGTCACATAGTTAAGGCTGGCTGAGGTCTCACATTTTCTATTGTTTCTTTTTTTTAAATTTGTATTTCCTACTGTAAATGATTTGAGGTTTGTTTTATAAATATTCCTAAAAGTTTTATTTTTCTGCTAGGTTACACTCATGATTTTGTCACTTGTAACATTGTTTGCGGGTAGTTTTTATCGCGCGCTAACAGGTGGCGCGGGCCATTTTTGCTAATTTTTTGCGCAAATGGCAACGTTCAGTAAAATTACGATAACTTTAGTTTACGTATTTATACCTTACCCACATTCTACCACTAATCTATAAAAAACATATTAATACGTTTCCCGCGCTCTACTACACTGGTAGAACGTATAAATACGTTTCCCGCATACAAATGTGTTAAACACTGTCTCTTTGAAGTATTAAGAAGTATTTGGCAGATGATATCTGAGTGACAGACCTTCATGATGCATGAAATAGTCCTGTTCTAGCTTTTAAAGTTCCGTGGGTTGTTCTTAGGGAATTTTGACTTCTGCCCCTCTAACTGCATTGCTTCTTGTGAGAGAGATGGCCCTTTGCACACATTCTGTGCCACCTCATTGTATAAGCTTTTTTTTCCTCTTGTTTTAAGATGGCAAAAGCAGAATATAAAGCTAAAATTC
>NW_006383018.1:8466-13315 GCF_000327345.1 Myotis davidii | reverse complement strand
CCAATTTCCTTATGTTGAAAAACTCTGCCTCATGAGGTGGACAACATAGAGAAATTTGTAAAGAACTTAGCACAATGACTGGTACACATTAATCAATAACAGATAGCAGCTGTCATCACCACTACAATCATCTACCTGATCTGGGATTTGACACATAGTGAATGTGAGTTGGTTTTATAGAATTACTCCATAACTCAACTGTCTGTCAGCACAGTGGCAGGGGACAGAAACCCAACTCAAATCCAGTTTAAACTAAAAAAAACAACAGCATGTTTATTAGATGTATTTCTAATTGGTGGGAATGTGAGACAGCCCTGGGGACCTCAAACCTTGTAGAGTCTCTTCATGAGGGATGGTTATAATTAGCTACTTTAAATTCTTTGTTTGAAAATTCTAATACTTGTGCATTTAGAGGGTTATCATGTGGTGATTGTCTTTCTCATGAGTATTGGAAAGATTTTTCTGATTCTTTGCATATTAAATAATTTTGGATTGTATTCTGGTCATTTAAAATATTATGAGTCGAGCTCACAGAGAACGAACAGATTGTTGGTGGACAGAGGGTGGAAGGGTGGGTGAAATGGGTCAAAAGGTACAAAAATGCAGTTATAAAAGAAATAAATCATGGGATATAATGTACGGTATGGTGACTATAGTTAATAATACTATATTGCATATTTGAAAGTTGCTGAGAGGGTGATATTAGAAGTATTCATCACAAGGAAGGAAGTTATAACTAATGATGATGCTAACTAGAGTTGTGGTGATTTTTTCACAATATATGCAAATATTGACCCATTATGTTGTGTACCTGAAACTAATATTATGTAATATGTCAATTATACCTTAATTAAAAAAATTATGTTGTGAGATATTGGGTTCTTTTTAAATCCTCTGTAGAATTTTTGTCTGTTTTAGCAGGCAGTTGCTCAGGTTTGGTTGAGACCACAGATCACCTTCAGTGTGTGGTGGTTCCAGGGTTAATTCAGTTTTTAAGGCGTTTGCTATTGTTTATTGGAGGTGGGAGGAGTTGCCGGCCCCTTGTTTGAGCCATTCAGGGTTAGCGGGAGTGATGGTTTATACTATAGCTGAGTTCTCTGCGGCTGTGCTGCACTTCTTTGATTCTCTTCCACACCTGCCCAGCTAGCTGGAGGGTGAACCTGAGGCTCGTGCTGGTTCATATACACAAGGAGGGGATCTATCCCCTTCTCCATTACTCTGGGATATTTCTCAGGGTCTCCTTTTATATTTCCTCTGGCCAGAAAGATGGATTCCTATATAGTTTTAGCCTCCATGTTTTTCAGCAATTCCATCCAACTGGGGTGAAGTGACAAAAGATAGGAGAGAAAAAGAATAGCAAGGATTTTCTCCTGAACTCTGCACAGCAGGAGTCTCTTGTTCCTGTCCCTTTACTCTGTTAGCTGGCCTTGGAAGAGAAAAAAAAATAAAAGCCCAAGGTCCCCTCTCCCCACCACCATTATCCAGCTAACAGAGATGCCTTTTCTTGGTCTTCTGGCCAGAAAGATGGGATTCTTTTGGAGTTTTTGCAGTCCACACCTACTGAACAGCTCCCTGATTTGGGTCACCTTCAGCTCAGAGCTAGGAGATAAAGGAGAAAAGGAACCAGTAAACTTACTACCATTGTGAGTTATTCAAGTTTTGACTTTCTTCCCCAGCCCTCCTGCTGTTATTTATTTTGTGCAGCATGGGAAACGGAGGCTGTAGTGGGTTTTCTCCACCTTGGCTGGCACCGGTGAGTAGCTTATTAAAATGGGCTGGGTGACATGTCCATATTAGGGCCTGGCATCCAGAGATTGGCTGTGCAGTCAGAATTGCGTGGAATCTTAGAATCATTCCCCAGAGGATAATGAGGTCAAGGGGCATGCTGTTATCTGAAGGAATGGGAAGAGGATGTGAGCCAGACAGAGCAGCAGGTATCTGCTTTTTCTGATTAAAAAGAAAATATTTTAATAGGTATTTTAAGTTGTTTTCTGTGAGTGTAGTTATGACAATAGGCGTTATTAGGATTATATTATAAAAATTTCTGTTAATTTGAGAGATTCTTATAGGGTCTGATGAGTGCCAAAGAACTTAAATAACGAGCTCATTTTTATCTAGCTCATGAAATTTGCAAGCAAAAACATGATTTGGATGTCAAGATTTTCAGAGCCATCTATCACCTATACTGTTTCTGCAGACACGAGTAAAGCTCAATTTGAAGTGGCAGCATTGACGATTATTAGCTTTTGGATTGGAATTGTATTTTTGTAAATCTTTTCTGTCTGAACTCTGCCAGAGGCTTAGCTGCATCCAAAAGCAGAGTTTGCCCTTTCCTGAGCCAGAGTGTGAGGTCAGCAAAGTGTGTTGTCAGCTCCTTGTTCTCGTTTCTCCCACTGGATTATTCCCATTTTCTTTATCCACTCTATAGCAGAATCCTTTTGGTGACTGCCTGCTTGTACGGTACTTAAGCTCTGGACCTTCTCTTCTGTTACCTTCTACCCCCTCACAGGAAGTTCTTTTATGAAGTGCTAATTCTCTTTCTTGTACTTTTGTTTGGATGTTGTTGTATAATGCAGATCAGTACCATCTTCAGGCCAGGCAAGTGGGGCTGTTACCTTGATCTCCGCTGTAAAGGGCCCCACTTTGGACCATCTCCAGCTGTGTTCCTCCTCCTGCCTTCAGTCTGCAGGCCAAGGAGATGCCCACCTGGGTGTCATGTCCCCCTGTCCCACACCCTTTCATATCACGCTCTCTGTAACATGACTTTGGAATGATATTCTTAGAAGGTCCAGGTTTGCTTCTGGGGCCTTCATGGGCTCTTCCTAGACCGATCCTCCTGATCGTAGACTTATTGTGGGAGGGGCACTGACAGACCTTGGATGTGCAGCTGGGGCCACCACTTGCATGTGAGGAGGCTGTTTAAGGTGTGAGCTGAGCATAGAGCAGGAGGGGCACATCAATTTACACTCTTGCCCTTGTCCTGCCAATGTCAGGGGCTGCCTGAAGGAGAGCCGGCTGGACAGTGCTTTATTATTATACAGATTTCCTTATGCTATTGCAAGTGATGAGCAGAGATAGCTTCCAGGCAGGGAAAAAGTCATGGCCTGGGGGCCAGGGAGAGTATAGCAATATTGTTAAATAGTCATACACGAGGAAGTTGAGAAATCAAGCTTGGAGAAGCAGATGGAGAGTGAATCCAGAAAGGCCTCTCATTCTATGCTAAGATTATGGACTTTATCCTCGGTCCATTGGACGTTGTCTCAGGGTTTCGAGCAGGGATGGCATAATTACAGCTGGCTGCAGAGTGTCACGGATGTGGGCAAGAGCAGGAGAGGCATGCCAGTTAGGCATGGGTGGTTGTCATCCAGGCAGCAGAAGATGGCGATTAAAATAGGGCAGTGGCCATGAGGATGGAGGTAAGAAACTTGTCCACTATGCTGTGGATCAATTCAATAGGGATAATGTTATGGAAAGTGTTTGGAGCCCTGGCTGGTGTGACTCAGTTGGTTGGGCATCGTCCTGTGCACCTAAGCGTTGCTGGTTCCATTCTCAGTCAAGGCACTTGCCTGGGTTGTGGGCTTGATCCCTGGTGTGGGGCATGTAGGGCAGCCCATCAGTGTTTCTCTCCCTCTCCCTTCTTCTTTCTCTAAAAATCAATTAAAACATCTAAAATTTAAAAAGAAAATTATTTTGGAAAGCTTATAGGGTTCTGCAAATGTTGTTAGTGTTATTATTAATAATAACATAATTGCATTGTGGATAAAGGTTACCTTCCAGCTAATCTCAATTCTAGGGTAAGAAGATGTAAAAATCAGCTGAAATGATGTGAGTAATGGTCCTAATATGAGTTGTCACATCCTCTGAGGGCTTCTTTGGGAGCGCAGGAAGGTGGCTCTGCTAGGTTTTGGGGCTGGTGGTTCGAGTGGAAAGGGCAGCAGTGCTGGAGTTAGGTTTCAGTCTGGATAGGGAAGTGTCCCTGAGGTGGATTTCATCATTCAGTATGTAGCTGTTCACACATCCTGTTTTCAGTAAAGGTCCTTTTGTTCCATATGCTGCGCTTGATGTCTCTGAATCGGAAACCTCCCTATTTTTATTTTACCAGAGGAAATAATTCTTGTCTCCTGTCACATGTGGAAGGGAATTGGAGGGGTCTACATTCACAAACACATTTTCAACTAATCTTTCTATTTGTAGATTTTGTTTGCTTTCGGAGATATTTGGTGTCTTTAATTTCTGAGAGTTTCTGCAGCTCAAATCAGCTTTCTTGTTATCGTCTGCCTATGTAGCCCTTAGCATTCGGATTTTCTTGTTTGGTCGGCCAACAAAGCTCCCCTTATGCTTTCCATCTTCCAAAAAAAAAAAAAGTGTGGACACCTGCATCTATTATTGTTAACACTTCTATTCTCTTTACTCTTGTCATCTTACAGTATTTTTATTCCTTTTCTCTCTGTTCCCTTTAGAAATTCCACTCTTTTGCAAGATTGTAGGAAGTGGAGATAAACGTACATATATTTAACTCAGCAAGTTTAAATGTAATTAGATAATAAAACAGTGATTGCCTGTGTTTAAAGATGTTTTTATACAAGAGAATACATTTTCCTTAGTCTCTTCAATGAGAGTTTTCAAATTAATATTTCTAATATTGATATTATTATAGATTGTCGGACAGCAGGTCTCTTGAGAAAAATCAAAGTTTCTTTCATTTCTTCATGGGAAGGGTATTATAGTACAGATTATTATATCATGGGGAGCCTTGTTTTGGAACGCTCATTTTTGAAACTTTCCCTGCCAGTGCATGCCATTGCAGGAGGTGGTTGGTTTTCCCTTAATCAAGAACAGTGAATGTGTG
>NW_006383018.1:3770-5585 GCF_000327345.1 Myotis davidii | reverse complement strand
CAATCCTGCTGGCAAGTGGACATCCCCTGAGGGCTCCTGGGCTGCCAGAGGGATGTCTGACTGCCAGCTTAGGCCCAGTCCCCTGGAGAGCGGGCGTAAGCCAGCAAGGGGTCCCAGACTGCGAGAGGGCACAGGCCGGGCTGAGGGACCCCCCTGAGTGCACAAATTTCTGTGCACCAGGCCTCTAGTAGTAAATAATGATATATGGTAATGTTACTATACAAAACAATTTATTGCTATATGCATAAATAATTATATATTATATATTAATATCAGTATATCAAATAATATATGTATATTGTCAATATACTGTCAAGATATCTATATATGCATATTATTTTTATGTGACTTATTTGAAATATTATATAGCCTATATGAAGTTAAACTATAACAACTGTCATAATTGGGAGATATAACCCACTTTTTCCATGAGTACCATGAGGTTTTCATATTGTAAATTACCTTTGTGTTTGGGGGCTTCAGAAAAACCAGAGCTGGTCAGTAAAGTACTAAAAACAGAGTTTATTCAGGAACCTATTGGGGAAAAGAGGTTTCAGTACAGAACTGGACTTATTTCCTATATAGTATGGCAAGCGGGAATTTATAGGCAAGGAGTCATGGATGGAAAATTACTAAGGGGAAACATCAGAACTAGAGGAAGAATTCTGCTAAACTGACATGACAGGATTCTTGCTAAAACTTCATGATGCAAAGATGAATATGAAAGCCCCCAAATCAAAGATTCATTGGGAAGAGAGCCTGACTAAACATTTGTCAAGGAAAGAGTTTTTGTCTGGGGGTACTGTGGACATCCAGTGTTTATTTGGGTGTACCCTGGTAATTTGTGTGTTAGGTGTAAGATAACGCAATTTGAGTTTTTGTTATTTGAGAGTTCGTGCCTATATCTTTATTTGTGAATGTGTGGTTGTGTGTGTTTTACCATGATCTCTGTTGAGGGTAGTCTTCCCTAAGTGTTTGGTGATGAGGAGTAATTATTCTCTTGGGGTTGTTTCCTGGTCCCCGCATATTTGCAATGTAAAGTTTTCAGGGAATTCCATCATTTTGTTATTCGGTGCAGGGTCTTCATGCACCAGCATTCTGTGATTTGCAGACATGTATAAATACTAATAACTGCCATCTTTTGCATGGGGTAGGGCCAACCACTTCCTCAATTTATAATGTGGATAGTGAGTGGACATTCTGTGGTTTATAGAGTGCACTCTGACTGATATCAATATGTTTGGTGATAATCTGTCAGGAACACTGAAGTGCAGGAAAATTTATTAGGAATCTCCACCCTTGTCAGGGAAAATTTGAAATACGTTGAAATAGGCAGAAAAGATTCCCGGGTGTCATATGTTTAGTGCACCTGGTTCAGTTTCTATAGGGGCCTGATTCTGTCCTTTTCTTTGAGCTATTTTACAACATTGTAAGGTTTAAGAAACCAATAGGAATACAAATTACTCTTGTCCATAGAAATGAAAAGACATTTTACCCTTTGGAATGCAATTGATTATTATGCTGTGGGTATTTATTTACCAGTTCTGCATCTCCAAGTCAATTCATTTTACTTTCTGGATTGCCTGTTCATGTGTGTTTGAATTCTTCTTTGAACTGGTGGTACCTTCTTACTGATCAATGTGCTAATGAATGATTTAAATGAAATCTGTGAAATGCAGTAATTTTATATTTGTATGAGAAAATTTTTTTACCTTCTTTTAATTATTCCTTATCACCCAGAAAATTCTATTTCCAGAGATCTGTTTAAGTGCTCAATGTTTACTGGACTTCTTGCCTCCAGAACTGTGAAAAGAT
>NW_006383018.1:0-1405 GCF_000327345.1 Myotis davidii | reverse complement strand
TTGGTGGTTTGGGGGTGATGGAGAAAGCACAGTTGTCCCTTCGGAAGTGGCTCTAACAAAGGCTTGTTTTTGTAATTGTTTGCAGAAAGATTACCACTTTGAATACACAGAATGTGATAGCAGTGGGGGGCGGAGGAGAGTTGCCATTCCGAATTCTGCAGTGGACTGCTCTGGCCTGCCTGACCCAGTGAGAGGCAATGAATGCAGTATGTTTCCCTTTTTGACCTTTTGTTTTCCTGATTAAACCATTCCTCCTTCATATCAGCCCATATTGGTTAATTGTAATGACTATGAGACCTTTGGAAAAAAAGAACATGTAGCATTAATGTCTAGCAAAACAAAATCGTCCTTTTTTTTTTTTTTTAAACACAGGCAATAGTAAAGGACATTAATTTTATTTATTTTTAAAAAATCTGGTGTACTGTCTTCTAAAAATGTTTATTAAAGTACAGTTGAAATACCATACTATATTAGTTTCAGGTGTATAACATAGTGATTCTACATTTATATACCTTATGATGTGATCACCACAATATGTCTGATAACTATCTGTCACCATTCAAAGTTATGATATTATCGACTGTGTTTCCTGTGCTGTACATTATATGCCTGGGGCTTATATATTTTATAAATGGAAGTTTGTTTTTCTTATTACCCTTCACATTCTCCACCCATCCTCTATCCTCTTCCCCCTGGAAATCATCATTTTGTTCTCTATATCTATGAGCCTGTTTTTTGTTGTTGTTGTTTTTGTTTTTCAGATTCCACATATAAGTGAAATCATATGATGTTTGTCTTTCTCTGTTTGACTTATTTGTTGGCAAGACTGTGGAGAAGTGTTGTACTATTTTGTGTACTTGAAATTCTGGTGGGCAGAGTGGCAGAATTTCTCTTTATTTTTACTTATAAACTCTACTTTCTTAATCCTTTAATTTGGTGAGTCACAAGGTCCTGCAGTGAAGTAGTCTAGGGATAGACTGGAGTTCAAAGCTGGAAGTAAGACAAAAGAACTTATTTAACTTTCCTACAGCTTTCCAAATGGAATTCCTAAAAGCTTAGTTCTTCTGCTCCCAAATGAAAGAGCAGATAAGCAAATGATTAAATGACAGTGAATCCCTTCTGTTCATAGAGAATGTGTCTCTGTTCTTGGGTGGTGGGTTTACTGAAATAAGGGAGATGGGAAGATGCAATAGTCTTATGGGGAAAATCAGGGAAGAAAACCCTTATTTCTTGATGAATGATATTATATGAATACAGAGAGGAACTCCTATCCAGGTAAAGAGTTCAGTCCAGCAAGACTTTCAAGAGTATAGTGGGGTCAGTATGAAGAATATGATACAAGTCTGAGATGTATGCAGTCACTTGTAGAGAGAGGATCAGCTCTGTGAGGAAGGATTGTGAATAA
>NW_006383017.1:7462659-7462884 GCF_000327345.1 Myotis davidii | reverse complement strand
ACACCCTATAGAAAGTTCCCTCCCCTGTTGGGGTCTGACAGTCTGAGGTGCAGGTGGTCTGACATGTACCACTCATCCTGGGAGATGGATTTCTCATTTGGTGAGCTCATTGGGCGTTGGTGCAGCTGCCCCTTTGTCCAGGGAACAGACGTGCACATCGCTGCTCGTGCTGCCGCGAGTCACGCAGAACCACAAGAAGGCGCGGACAGGGCGGGGCAGGCAGCT
>NW_006383017.1:7460171-7461110 GCF_000327345.1 Myotis davidii | reverse complement strand
TGCTGTCAGTGAGTCCTCTGCGGTGCCGGGTCCTGGGCGCCAGCACCCTGCTCTGGCCGCGGGGAATGGCGTGGGCCCGCCTCCAGCGTGTGTGTGGCTTTCGTTGCAGGCACCTGGAGCACAACAGCCTGGTGGAGGTGAGCAGCGGCTCGCTCTACGGCCTCACAGCCCTGCACCAGCTCCACCTCACCAACAACTCCATCTCCCGCATCAGCCGCGACGGCTGGAGCTTCTGCCGGAAGCTGCAGGAGCTGTGAGTGTCGCCCGCTGTGCGCTGTGCCCGTTAGACCCTGCCGGCCGGGTGTGTCCGGGGCCTGGTGTGTCCCCCAGCTTGGTGGGCGGGGCGGGCCCAGGCGGGCAGGGCTCAAAGGAGGCACTGACCTGTCAGGGAGGCCAGCGCCCAGCACCAGGCCCGGAGCAGGACCCCGAGGCTGCAGACCTTAGAGGGTTGAGCTTGACCCTTCCTGCTCCCCTTTCTCTGTTCCCCAGGGGCAGCCTTGGCCGCCTGGGCTGGAGAGGGCCCGGGGCAGCCTGCAGGAGGTTCTCCGTGCAGCTGCTCACAGAGCTGTTGCTCATTAATGGCCACAAGGAACACGGACTTCTTTAGGGAAGGGGTTACTTGGGCTCAAACACAGCAAGGACAGCGATCCTGAAAGATGGCGACACGCTGACAGACGGTTTACATGCCCTCGTGGTCTCTGCCTTCCTGCATGTAGCCAGGTCTCCGCACTGGCTCCTCCCCTTCCCCCTGCCAGGTCCCCTGCACCCGGGCTTGGTGGCGAGGCGCCTGGGCCTGGGCCTGCGGTTTACTGAGACAGACGGCCCCTCGTCCCTTTGGGAGAGTGCCCGGCATGCCCTGGCTGGGCCTGGGAGCCCAGGCTGGTGTCCCAGGTCCCTGAGGCGGCGCGAGGCTTCTCTGGGCGGGCTGCAGCGGGCCAG
>NW_006383017.1:7458176-7459293 GCF_000327345.1 Myotis davidii | reverse complement strand
AAGTACTGGCAGGCTGACCACACAAGGGGGCTAGTTGCTATACCGTGTTATGCTAGCTATTCTGAGATCTTCCCTGTATAGCCCAGCATTGAAAATTTGGCAGTGAAACTTTTACCTTGGAACACTTGAGGGAAATGCATTTTCATATTTCTTACACCTCTTAGATTACCGCTACAGCAGTTATCCCTAAATATGTACCAGAAGCCTGTATGCACAACTAGAATGCCGTGTCTGTACTTACGTCCATCGAACCAAAGGGAATATCAATTTATTTCAAAAGAAAATAGAAAATGTCCACATCGCACTAAAGGGAAATCCTCTGATTCTAATGCCCATATTTCAGAAAGGAAAAGGATTCATCAAGATTCTTTCAAATTTCGTGGTGACATTTCTATAATTGACATTTTCATGCACAGTAGCAACTGGCCACTAGTAATAAATCCAGACAGAGTCAACTTGTAACCCACATCAACAAGTAAGACATCACAGGCAGCCAGATGACCCACTTGCTCTGTTTTGAACTGATGGCTTTCTACTGTTCAAAGTAAGAATTTTTATTACAGTTTCAGATAGAAGTTTTATTACATTTGTAAGTAGAATTGTCCATGTTTTATTCAGTTGCCTCATTTTCTTACATACTCTTGTCAGTCTGTCTTTGCATTCTTTATTACTTGGAAATTTGATTCAGAAAAGGGGAGGAAAAAAGGAGCAAGTGTAAAGCACCGAGTCTGAAATTTGTCATTGTTATGGCAGCGATAATTAACGACTCATGTTCCTTAAACAAAAATGCAACATTTCACTTTTGTATGTTGCCTCCTCTGCCAGACCTGTTCATGGTTCCTCCTTTTTTCCTGTGTTGCACCTCTACCTGTGATCTTATCAATCATTAGCTCTACATTTGTCAAGTTCTAAAGCTTTGCTCACAGCCCTGCACCAGCTCCACCTCACCAACAACTCCATCTCCCGCATCAGCCGCGACGGCTGGAGCTTCTGCCGGAAGCTGCAGGAGCTGTGAGTGTCGCCCGCTGTGCGCTGTGCCCGTTAGACCCTGCCGGCCGGGTGTGTCCGGGGCCTGGTGTGTCCCCCAGCTTGGTGGGCGGGGCGGGCCCCGGGGGGC
>NW_006383017.1:7455375-7457952 GCF_000327345.1 Myotis davidii | reverse complement strand
TCACAGAAGAATTTTTAAAATATCTCACAAAAAGACTTAAACATTTTAAATGGCCAAAGTTAGCTTTGCTCAATTTCCAACATAAATCAATAATGGCTTACATGCCATGGCAGGTGTGGCTCAGTTGATTTGGCACAGTCCCGTGCACTGAAGTTGCTGGTTCGATTTCCAGTCAGGGCTCTGGGCCTGGGCCTGCGGTTTACTGAGACAGACGGCCCCTCGTCCCTTTGGGAGAGTACCCGGCATGCCCTGGCTGGGCCTGGGAGCCCACGCTGGTGTCCCAGGTCCCTGAGGCGGCGCGAGGCTTCTCTGGGCGGGCTGCAGCGGGCCAAGGCGGGCGGCCGGTGCACATGCCCCTGCCCCTGTCCCAGGTCTAAAAGATGGTTATTTTGGAGGAAAAAAGTGGATTTTCATTGCGTTTGTTATTTCAGTTCAATAAGCTCAAGGTTTCTCAGTTCTAGTCCAGGGTGCTCCTCTACCTTTTAGAAGAGGGTTGGGGTGGGCTTTCTGTTTTTCAGTCGTGACTGCAAGAAAGATGTACCCGGTGCCGTTGCGTGGCATTCTCACGTGGTCCTGGTGGCTCCTGCCTGCTCCTGGCTCAGGCTGGAACCCGATCAGGAACCCCAAGACCCATGGTCTCCTGCCATCCGGGCCTGGCAGCCAGGGAAGCAGCAGGGTCTCCCAGGTCCGCGCGCCCGCGGCAGGGGCATGGGCCCTGGGGCCAGAGCAGCTGTGAGAGGCTGAGGGCAGTGTAGGCTCGTCTGTGCCCTGAAGAGGGGTAGAGGAGTAGAGGGGGTCACAGCAGGGCCCTTGCGGCCTAGCAGCTTGCCCAACACCCACGGCACCTCGAGGCCAGATTTAGGACCGCTTACCACCCCTCGTTTAAGCTACATCCTTTGACTGCAGGTGAGGATGTAAGTTTGATCTCCTGCCAGGTCTCTGCGACTGACAGACACCAGGACTTATTTCTGCCGGAGGGAGAGAACTCACTCCCTGCTGCTGTTAAAGTCTTGTCAGTCTTCTCCAAATTTATTGTCTGTATTCCTGCCCTAGACCAAATTTCCCATTTTTCAAGGATAGATGACTTAACACACCAAGGAACCAAGCAAGGCAGGGCTGTGAGAGAGGGGCAGGGGGTGCCCGGAGGAAGGGAGGTTTGATTCTGACGCTCAGGAAAGCTGGTCAGCTGACAGTGGGGGGGTGGGGGTGGGGTCACCATAGAAGTCTGGACAGGAGGCTCTGGTGCCCAGGGAGATGCCCAGGTCAGGCCGAAGGCCTGTGAGGAAGGCTTGTGCCAGGTGGTGGCTAGTGGTGCCCTCTGCTGGCCGATGTAGGGAGCCTACCTGGGCGCCTGCTCCCTGTGCACACGCTGGGGCCCTGTCAATCTCCAGCCCCTACCGAGAAAGCCTCTCAGAGTCTGGGTCGGGACAGGCCCTGGGCACCCACGTGAGGGCTGGAACCTTGAGCCTTGAGCGTTCCTGAGCTGCGTGGCCTCTGCATAGTCCTCGGTCACCACACTTCCTGGTCTCTGTGACCTCCACGAACATCCCAGGAGTCAGACTGGGTGCCAGGCCCTGCAGGGTCGCAGCTGCCTGACCACTCTACCCCCAGGATGCTGGTGCTGTCCCCTCCTGCTGAGGCCCGGCTGGCATGGCTGATGCCCAGGAGGGGAGCGGGAACCTGCAGTGACGTTGCTCCCTCCCCCCCGCCCCATCTCCACAGGATTCTGTCCTTCAACAACCTCACTCGGCTGGACGAGGGGAAATTGGCCTACCTCAGTAACTTGAGCATCCTGAGCCTCAGCCACAACTCCATCAGCCACATTGCGGAAGGCGCCTTCAAGGGACTCAGAAACCTGCGTGTCTTGTACATCTCACCGTAGGGGGCGGGGGGGGGCGGGCGGCGCTCCCGCTGGGAGGGCAGTGAGCAGCCAGCTGCTTCGTTGGGGCCCCTTCCACCGGCTGCCAGTCAGCATTGGACCCAAAACTGAGCTGCTCTGTGCAGGCTCACACTTTTACATAATCAGCTGGAAAAGAACTGGGGAGTGTCACTCCATATACTGGAAGGTTGTGGGTTCAATTCCGCTCAGGGCAAGTACAGAAGGCAGCCAGTCGATGCTCTCTCACATCGATGCTTCTCTTGCAGCCTTCCCGTCCCTCTAAAGTCAATAAGCATGTCGCGGTAAGGACCAAAGAGAAAGGACAAAGAAAAGGGTCTCTGGTTGGTGAGAGAGCAGATGGAAACCTGACTTAGTGCCGGCCAGGTGTCCGCTCTCTGGGACACAGACCAGGCTTCCCACAGCTGCCTGCAACCCTCCTTCCCGGCCCCGGCCCACGGGGAACAGATGAGGTGGGGGAGCTGCTTGCGGGAAAGCCAGGCCTCCCCGCACGGGGTGCACCCCTGGGCTCCGGGCTCAGCGGCCTCGCTTCTCTCCATCGGGTGTCGCAGCTCGGCGCCCAGAATACACTTGGATGTTTCAGCCTCACGGCGGCAGTCTGGGTGGCAGTCTGTCCTCCACTTCCTGTGAAGAACGAGTGGAGAGCTGGGTGGTGAGCTGTCTGTCTTCCCCTGGGCCCT
>NW_006383017.1:7447968-7454687 GCF_000327345.1 Myotis davidii | reverse complement strand
TCTGCCCACCTGCCTCTCCGAGGGGATTTGGAGGACAGACGGGGGAGACAGGCCTGCTGCTGCCCCGAGCCTGCCCCTGACCGGAGGCGGGCGAGTGGGAAGTACCATCTGGGAGCAGCAGTGCGGGCCCTGGGGAGAGTGTACAGCGAACGTTTCTGATGTGTTTTGAGAAGCGGTTGTCATACCTTCTGTGCTCAGTTCTGAGTAAGAAGCTGTGCGTGCTGAGGACTCTGTCTCTTCTTGCGTCCTGTATTCTGACAGCTCGTCACAAATGCCAGTCAGTCCTTTTCCCTGAAAACGCTCCCTCCTCCCCGCCTCCTGGCCCCCCCACCCCCCCACCCCCCCATAGCACAGTGGGGGGCTGCCACATGGGGCGCCCGAAGCCTGCTCCTCCTCCACAGCAGCCTTGCATCAGGGCTGTCCTCTGCCAGCCGAGCCCTGCCCCCACCCCAGATGTCTGCGGGGAGAATGTGGGCCTTGTTTCCATCTACCAGCAGGGTGATTAGCCCTGCGTACTTGAGGACTTGAGAATTTGCCTTATTGCTATTGTCACCATTAGAAATAACAGCCTGCCCTCACTGTCAGAGAGGCCAGTGTGACTCATATTTAATGGCTGACAGAAGCACAGCTTTCCTGGACCTAGTTTACTAGTTTGCAGGAGACTTCACCACAGTCAGAGCATTTGCTAGGACCTGGAGCTGAGTAATGCGAGGTGGGTGGTGCTTCGGGGCGAGGGGTTTAGTGCCCAGGGTGCTGTTACTGCTCTGCTGGGGGCGGGGGCAGGAAGGGGGAGGCCACCAGTTAGCATGGCCACCGGCATCTGTGTGCGCGGTTTATTTGGTCTCAAATGTAAGCTGCAGGTTGAGAGTTGGTGGACATTCCGATGAGACTTCACATCCATGCAGACTGCCTCCGGGAGAAAGGAGAGGCAGCGGGGTCTTGGCCTCCATGCCCCTATCACCTCCGGAGGCAGCAAACAGCTGGCTTTGTCTGAAGGCTACACTCAGTTGCTGGGCTGGCGGGGGGGGGGAGGCGCAGGGGTCCTTAAGCAGAGGCCCGAGAGGAGAGTGTGTTCCTGGTGGGGCATCGGGAAGCCCCGATGGACATGGTTCACAGTGGCCAGGTAGCAGGCAGAGACAGCGCCTCCTCCGGGGCTGGCGGCTGCATCTGTCCATTCAGAGGGAGCATCTGTTCTGAAGGAGCAATGAGGAACCTCCCCCTTTCCCCTGCATCAGCCAGGCCGACTTTCTACCCTCCCTCCCCGCCTACCAGCCCAGGCGTCGACCGGCAGCTCGGTCGGCAGACCTCCAGGGGTCTGTTCCCAGCAGTCCCTCTGTAACGGGCCTGGGGGAGGGGGGGTACTCGGCAGGACCCTGTGTTCGGCAGCCAGCTCCCTGTGCGACAGGCTCTCATCAGAGCGCCTGGCGCCAAGGAGGGAACCCTGAGACCTTAGTTCTTTTCATCCCCTTGTCCCGCATCTTCAAGGTGCTGCTCTCCCCCGCCAACCCCCCCGCCGGTCTAGAAACAAGCTTTCCTGTGCATTGCACAGCCTTCCTGTGTCAGATCGTGATTCCTAAGAAGACTCAGCCGTCGCTGAGTTTGAGAGGAATTGGCTGGAAGCAGGAGCCCCACAGCGGTGGGCGGCCCAGGGCCCAGGCAGGAGAGACAGGAGGCTGACCTGGGAGAACACCTCCCGGGGACGTGGTGAGCCTGGTCCATTGGTGTCATTGACAACCTGGATTCTTGCTCAGGAGGCCAGGGCACTGCCCCTCAGGTCCCGAGGGCCTTCCTAGGCAGGTCCAGCTCCCTGGGGCAGGTGCAGACTAGGGAGCCATCTCCATGACCCTCCCTGCCTCCTCCTGCCTCCCTGGGGACCTCCGTCCAGAATGCAGTTTTCAGAAGTGGGTGGTGTTTGGTTCTGAGTTTTCATTTCCATCTCTGACCACTTCCTCGCTCCTCCGAGGCCACGGCTACCCTTCAGCCCCACCCTTGGGTGGTCTGTGGAGAGAGGCAGCCAGGACCAGGTGATTCCCACTTAATGTCCGAGGGGCCTTTCTGGTAATCCCAGCCAGGAATGTCGCCGCCGCCAAATTCCGATGAAGATACGCCTTTCACTTCACCGAGGGGAAGGCCTGTGCGCTGCTGCCCGTGAGCTCAGTGCAGGCCAGGTCTCCACCTGCCGCTCCGGACACACTGTCAGGCAGCACTGCCCTAACCGTGTTCTTTCTCCCGCCCCTCCCTGTCGCCCCTTCCCTCCCCCACCGCCCCTTGTGGGTGTTTGGAAACTGCAGATCTCTGTCTGGAAACAAGATCAAGTCGGTGGCTAACAAAGCATTCTCGGGGCTGGACAGCCTGGAGCACCTGTGAGTACCTGGGCAGACCTTCCCTTCCACCAAGTGCGGCTCGGGAGCCGCTGGCCACCTAGCCACAGCTGTAAGCCGAGACGCAGGCGATCGGAAACGCCAGCTGCTTCATTGTCGTTATAAGTCAGCTTCAACTCTGGCCTCTATTTGCCTGTGCCAGGAGCTTTGCACTGCACATGGCCCGGGGTGAGCTCCCAATTAATGCAGGCGGTGATGGATAAGTCCCCTCCACCTCCTGCCCTGGCCCGGCCCCTCCACACTCCCAGGGCCTGGCCCAGCCCAGCCTGGCATCTCTGCTGCAGTGGCTTCAGAGAGCTTCGCGGGAGGTTTTCTCCTCGTGGTTCCGGGGAGGGTGACTCCAGTGCTGGATTCTTAGTGTGTCCTGTCCGTGATCCAGGCTGACCTGTTGGAAAGGTCTGCCTGTTGGCTTGGTGGGCAGGCCTCTCCTGGCTCACGCTCCCCTGAAGGCTGGCTTGCTCCAGAGTTACTCCCCGTGCTCCTGCCCGTGTCTGTGAAAAGACAGCAGGGACACGGGCCTGGCTCCCCGCACAACCAGGCCGTCCTGAACACCCCCGGTCCTGGCTCAGATGCGGGCTGCCTAGAAGGTGCGGTGCTCTGTGACTCAGTAAAGAGTGTTCTTTTGCAGGAACCTTGGCGAGAATGCGATCAGGTCTGTCCAGTTTGATGCCTTCGCGAAGATGAGGAACCTCAAAGAGCTGTGAGTACCTGGGCGCCTGGGCCCCCTTAGCACCCGCAGTGTCAGCGAGACAGGCCTTATTTGGATTGTGCCTCATCTTATGAATAGTTGTTACCCCTTGTCGTTGTATGTAACTTACATTTTCTTTTAAAAAGATTCCCTGGGGGTTACTCTGGACCAGGGTAAGCACACCACTTCCAGCTGTTCCCAGCTCTGGGTGCCGTAGGTCTGTCTGGGCAGCGCAGACTTGCTGTAGCGGGCGGTGGCCGTGAATAGTGCGTAAGAGATGGGCGGGGCCGGGTGCCAGGCATCTGGGTTAGAAGAGACAGTCCGCTGCGCTTGACCAGCACTGCTCTAAGTCACGGGACACGACCTCTAGACCGTGCAGTCACCCCTTTAATTAGGGCAGGGACACGTTTTCATCTTCTGGGTTTGCTTAAAATGAAGGGTCTGTGTCAAGCGGCTGCTTTAAAGGACGGGGACCGTGAGCAGGGCAGAGGTGACGGTGGGACGTCCGGGCCCAAGGCCCTGGAGTTCCCGGTTGGTGCTGCGCTGTGGGCTGTCATCGTGGGAGAGCGGGAAGCAGGCCCTGACACCCTCGTGGTGAGAGGGACCGTGCTGTGAGGTTCCTGTCCGTCCAGTAGTGCTTTTCAGAAGGGCCCTGCGTTAGAGCGGGCGGGCATGGAGGCTGGGCACACGGACGGATGTGTGACGTGGCACAGAGAGCCGGGCCTTGATTGTAAAATCTAAGCGGTGAGTACGTTAGTGTTTACGTTCCATTTCTTCCGGCCTTTCTGTTCTTGAAACTTTTCAACTGTAATGTTAAAAATATCTAAGTAAGTGGGAAGAGGATATTTGAGAGAAAGGAAAGGACAGGAGATAAGAGGTCCCTTTGGCCTTCTAAAAATTGCGGATTCCTGAGACAGCGTTCTAGTTGGAAGCAGCTGCACACTCCCAGGTGCGGGACACGGACCTCCCACCCCCGCATCTGCGGGCCGGAGGCACAGCTTGGCCCTCCGCCTGCGTTTCCCATCAGTCACCGCGTGTACCAGCTGTGCCTGGCCCCGGGGGGCCCAGCCTTCTGCTGGAGAAACGGTGAATTCCACTTGGTCATTTTCCTCCCCATCAGATCAAGGCAGGTTGTACTGTGCGCTTAGTCATCCTCCGGCTAAATTTGCACAGTGATGATTAGAAACACACTCTGAGTTGGAGTCATGAAATGCACGAGGGAGCCGCGGAAAGAGGGTTGGGACGGCTGGCGGCGGCCACGGAGGACGTTGGCGAGGCTGCGTTAGAGTTGGGGCAGTGGGCGTTCAGTCTGCAGGGCCTCGGGTTGCTGGCAGGGTCCTTGTGCAGTCTCAGCCCAGCTTTTCTTTGCAGTAACTCGAGACTGGCTCCTCTGCCACAGACAGGACACAGGGGAGCTCATCCGTCCCCCACAGGCCAGGGCCCAGCGCCCTCCCTGTGCTGTTGGTCCTCACGAAGCCTTCTCTCCGCCGAGTGCCGGTAGCTTCTGCGGCCTGGGCTCCCGAGGGGGCTTCATGGTGGAGGATGGGATGCAGGGACTCGGGCCAGCAAGGACGCTGAGTGTGGTGTGAGGCCTGACCCCTTCCACACACGTTTCTCACCCAGGACAGTGTCCCAGTTCGTTCCTGTGGCTCACAGGAAATCTGTCCCTGTCCCCCGCTGGGTGCCGAGCGCCGCACACGGAAGGCCCCGTGTCTGGCTGGACACATGTCCGAGCACCAGGCTGTCCTGCTGCTAGAGAGGAAGGGGCGGCACCCAGATCCCTTCCTGGGGGCACCCGTGAGCTTCTGACAGGGAGCGCTCCCCTTGTCACCAGGCCGTTGATTCTGCAGCAGAACAGCCCCCGAGGTCTAAGCACAGAGCTACCTGCCCCCCAAGTTCAGATAAAAGTTAATGGTGATTTGAAGGTCTGACTTGGGCCAGCATCCCACTTATGGCTTTGAGGCAGTTGTTCTGTCTTTAAGAAGATACTTCCCAGAGTAAGCTTAGTCAGTGAAGATGCCCAGCTAACCGGGGGCCGGCAGGAGCGGGCGGGAAGCGAAGGTGTGATGTGGCTGACCGGCTGCAGCGTCGCTCCCTGGCTGTGACCTCAGCAGCCACAGTGAAACCAGAGCTGTGCTGCCAGCTTCGCGTGGCGTCTGAGGAAGATGGTGGGTGAGACCGAGGCGGAGGGCGGGGTGTTGGCCCCTGTGACATTGGGAGTTCCCAGGCATGCGTGTCCTGGGGACGGGGTGTGACCAGGAGCCCCGGTGTCTCCCGGGCCTGGGAACAGAGCAGTGAGACCCTGGGTTGGCTTGTCTTCGAGTGTGCAGGACGGGATGTCCAGAGATGGCGATTCCGATTTCTGTTCAAAAGCGGATCCTCAATTGCTAAGAAATGAAAATGAAAGTATTCTCTGTTTTGGTTGGAGCCTCACAAAACCAAAGTGGCGCGTTCCCATGCCCCGGCAGCGCGGTGAGCTCAGCTCTGTGGGAGCGGAGCCGCGGGCCTCCCTGGTGCTGGTGCAGCGACGCGGGCGGACGAGTGTGGGCCAGGCCCGCCTCCAAGGAAACACACAGCCCTGCCAGACAAGGGGCCGTCGTGGAGAGGTGGCGCCTCCGCAGAGCCAGTGCAGCATGGAGATCGCAGTCCCAGGCCCCCTGCGGCTCCCTTGTTCACCAGGAGCCCTGCTCTCAGGCCCGGAGCGTGAGCGTCCCGGTCACGGCAGAGCGTGGCTGTCGGAGGACGTGTCTGAAAGCGGCTGGTGCTGTGCACGGGGTCCTCGGGCCCGCGTCCCAGCGTTACCCAGAGCGTGTTAGATGCAGGGTGGTGGGTCCACCCGGCCTACGTAGCCAGAAGCTGAGTTTTACCAGCATCTCCAGGTGGATGGCCTGTGGCTGCAGAGGGACCGGGAGGGAACCATGCCCATCCACCTGCTGCACGAGCGGCAGAAGCTGACCAGGCGACGGGTCGCTCTTGCGCTGAGCATTTCTGTTTCTCTTGCAGCCGCATCACCAGCGAGAGCTTCCTGTGTGACTGCGAGCTCCGGTGGTTGCCCCGGTGGCTGCTGGACCGGACGCTGCAGGCCTCCGTGACCGCCACCTGCGCCCACCCAAAAGTGCTGCAGGGCCGGAGCATCTTCTCGGTGCCCCCGGAGAGTTTCGTGTGTGGTAAGCCCGTCTGTGGTCGTCTCCCGTGCCGGGCGCGGAGCCAGGAGCTCGTCACGGGGTGGTTCCTGTGACCAGAGCGGTTTCCATCAGCTGCTGGGTGCTGCTTGCCTCCCACGAAAACCACACGTGGTGTTTACGGCCAGGCCGCCTCCTTCTGCGGTTCTTGGAGTCCACGCTTTAGGCAGAAGGGAGTGGGGTGGTTCAGTTACAAATCAGAGTAATCAGTTACAGGAAGATAGTTTGTTATTTCAGGAGGGCTCTGGGGCCTGGTGTGCCTGTGGACTTGCTCAGTGTCGGAGCCTGGGTTTTAATGTGTTTCTTTCCAACCCCAAGAATGAAAGGTTAAATGCAGGAAGAACGAGTCCCAGGAGAACACGCGCTGTAGTAAAAATAATTCCTTCATGTTGACTTGCCCTCTTGCTGTTTCTCAAACCACTGAATCTGCACTTGTAGCTTGAAATTACTTTTCCTTCTGATTGTTGG
>NW_006383017.1:7445228-7447438 GCF_000327345.1 Myotis davidii | reverse complement strand
GAAAATTTGTTCATAGTTTTTTTTTTTAAACTTTAGTCCGGCCCTCCAATGGTCTGAGGGACAGTGAACTGGCCCCCTGTTTAAAAAGTTTGAGGACCCCTGACCTAGAGGGACCACAGGAATCAGTTCAGATAAAACAAGTGAGGGTGCGGGTGGGGAGAGACAGAGCCCCCTTTGGGGGGTGCGGGAATGGTGCAGCCACGACAGAGCCCCCTTTGGGGGGGTGGGGGATGGTGCAGCCACTTGGAGACAGAGTCTGTCAGTTCCTTAAACAACCAAACAGCAATCCTTCTCGTAGCTTCTACTCAGAGATGGAAACAGACGTCCACATGGACACCTGTGCCCAAAGGTTCATAGCAACAGGACTCGGAATGGCCAAAAAGTGGCGCTAACCCAGTGTCCACCAGGTGATGAATGGATAGATAACATGTGGCGTAGCCATGCAGTGGAATGTCATTGGGCCGTAACAGAGGGAGTCAGTCATACAACACACATGAACCTCACCAAAGACCACATGTTGTAGGATTGCGGTCACATGAATAGGAAAACCAGTGCTGGTGGCAAGCAGATTAGTGGTTGCTGTAGGGTCGGTGGGAGAAGGGATGGTGGCCAGCAGGCATGGGGTTTCTTTTGGAGGCGGTGAAAGTGTTTTTAAAATCGACTGTGATGATGGTTGTGCATATTTGTGAATATAGTACAAACCATAGAATTACATACTTTAAACAGGTGAATTCTATTTCAATAAAGCTATTTTTTTAAAGATAAATAGAATTTTGATACCATAAAATTCACCCCTGTAAAGTGTACAATTCCGTGGTTTTTAGAATACTGAAAAGTTGTGTAGCCCTCACTACTAATTCCAAAAGGCTTTCCTCACCCCTAAATGTGCTCCAGGTCCCAGGCCCGCAGCCGCTGCTCTGCTTCCATCCCCCTGTTTCATGTGTTCTTGGTGGCTCATGTAAACGGAGCCGTACAGTATGCGGTCTTCTGTGCCTGCTTGTTTCACAGCATGATGTTTGAGGACGTATCAGTACTTCACTCTTATCAATGGCTGAATAACAACCCATTGTATGGATACACACGTTATTTATCCATTATCGATGGACATTTAGGTTGTTCCTCTTTTTTGGTTATTGTAAACAATGCTGCTATGAATATTGGTGTCCAAGTTTTGTGTGAATTATTTTGGGTACATAAGTAGGAGTGGAATTGCTGGGTCATATGGCAACTCTGTTTTACTTTTTGAGGAACTGCCAACTGTTTTCCAAAGTGGCTGCATCATTTCATAGCCACCAACAGTGTATGAGGGCTTTGATTTTTCCACGACCTTGTCAGCATTTGTTACTTCTTAATTTATCTATAATAGTTGATATGAAATGGATTTTCAGTGTGCATTTTCTTTTTTCTTTTTTTTTGCATTATTTTTTTAATTCTCACTCGAGGCTATGTTTTTCATTGATTTTAGAGAAGTGGGGGTTGGGGAGAAAGAAACACCGATCAGTTGCCTCCCGCACATCCCTCAATGGGGGATTGAACCCACATCCTGAGTATGTGTGCTGACCAGGAATCGAACCCACCACCTTTCAGTGTACAGGATGATACTCCAACCAACAGCCACACTGGCCAGAGCTCATTGTGTTTTTATTTGCATTTCCCTAATGACTGCTGTTGATCATGTTTTCATATGGTCATTGAACACACACAGACAGTCTGCTTTGGAATAATGGCTACTTGGATCCTTTGCTTATGTTGGTGTTTTTATTGAGCTGAAAAGTTCTTTATATATCGAGATATTAGACCCTCATCAGATACATGACTTGCCAATATTTTATCCCAACCTGTGCATTGTTTTTCCATTTTTTGATGGTTGAGGCACAAAAGTTTTAAATTTTGGTAAAGTCCAGTTTCTCTATTTTGTCTCCTGTCATTTCTACTTTTGGTGTCAGAGCTAAGAAACTGCTGCCTAAGGCAAAGCCACGGAACCTTTTCTTCTAAGAGTTTTATGATTTTAGTTGCCACATAGATTTCACTTTTGTTTTTTTGAAGAATATTTTGACTATTGTGGTTCTCTTGCATTTCCCTATAAAGTTTTGGATCAGCTTGTCAACCTCTGCAATCGACCCAATTGGCATTTTGAAATAGGAATTCCACTGAACCTGTACATTAATTTGGGGTGTATTGCTGTCTTAATATTCATGAAAGTGGGATGG
>NW_006383017.1:7436949-7443861 GCF_000327345.1 Myotis davidii | reverse complement strand
TTTGCCTGTGTTCCTGAGAAATATATACGGTACCAGTCTATAGAGTGTGTTTTCTTTAGTGAATTACCGGTATGTTTACCGGTAATAAACTTGCACTGTTTTATGTATATGTTTGATTACATACAGCCTTGTGACAGTTTTCCTGCATGTCATAAGCATTTGAATATATAAATTAAAATGTTAAAATCAAATCTGATATTGTTTTACCTTTTATTTGGTGTGTGGAAGGTGTGCGGAAGAGGGGGTAGTCTTATACGGCGAGTATATAACAAACTCTGTATTTTGAGTGGAAATGTTAGGGGGTCGTCTTATACGCCCAGTCGTCTTATACGCCGGCAGATACGGTAAATCTGATGTTAGGTGTGGATTTTTCTTACATGACCTTTATCAAGCTGTGGAAGTTCCCTTCTATTTATAATTAGTTCATAAAAACATTTCATTTCAGCTTTTCTCATGAGAGGGTGTTGGGTTTTGCCAGATGCTTTTATTTTGCACCTATTGATGCAATCAGGTGGGTTTTACCTTTATTTTTTTGATAATGATGTAATGCCTTGATTTGTGGATGTTAAACCAGCCTTGTATTGCTGGGATAAATCTGGCTCGTTCATGTGTGCTCCTGCTGCCTTTAACCTCCATGGTTCTGGTGAGAGATTAGCTGTCACTTTACCAAGGTCCCTTATGTGTGATGAGTTGCTGTCCTTGCTGCTTTCAAGATTCTCTGTTGGCAGCTTGACTGTGATGCACCTGGATGTGGACTCTGAATTTATTCTATTTGGAGTTTGCTGAGCTTCTTAGATGTGTAGATGCATGTTTTTCACCAACTATGGAAAGTTTGGGGCCATTATTTCTTCAAATATTCTTTCTGCTGCTTTTCTTTCTTCTTCTTAGACTCCCAGTATTTGCATGCTTAGTGCGATTTCACAGGCCTCTGTGGCTCCCTTCCCTTTCTCCATTCTTTCTTCGTGATGTTCCTCAGACTGGATTATCTCAATTGACCGGTTTCAAGTTTACTGACTCTTCTGCCACTTAGCTTGGCCCTTGAGCCCTTCTAGTGAGTTTCCCATTTCAGTTACTGTACTTTTAAACTCCAACACTTAGATTCGGTTCATGTTTGCAATTTATATCTCTTTATTGGTATTCTTTATTTGGTGGGAAAGTATTTGCATACTTTCCTTTAATTTTCTTAGACCTGGTTTCCTTTAGTTCTTTACAAAGCCAATTTAAAGTCTTTCTTTACTAAAGCCAAGATCTGAGCTTCCTTGAGGACATTGTCTGTTGACTTTTTTCTCCTGTTTCTTTGTGTGCTTTGTAGTTTTTGGTTGAAAACTGAACATTTAAAATAAAATAATATGGCAACTGGAAATCAGTGTCCCTCTCGTCCCCCAGGTGTACTGTTGTCCTGTTAATTCGCTTGTTTGTTCAGTGACTTTCCGGACAGACATTGTAAAGCCTGTCTATGCAGCCACTGAAGTCTCTCCCTGGTTACATCCTTAAGTCACGTCAACCAGAAAGCCTCCGTCCTTTGCCCAGCATCACTCCGTTTGCACGGATCCTCAGTTAGGGCCGGTTGCAGGTGAGGAATTGGGCCTCCAGGCCCTTGCTGGGGGCACACAGCCCTGCACATGCATTCTTGGTCCTCGGGAACATGGCGGACCTCTCCAGAGCCCGGTCAGCACTGCGGTCGCCTGGTTTCCATTTCTGTTTCCGACCAGCCTCTTGGTGGCCAGTGGCATCATTGCCCGCCGGGCTGCTGATTTCATCAGATGCCCTCGGGGTGGGGCTCCCCTTGCTGAGCACAGGGCATCGGTCAGATAAAGACACACCTGAGGGTGGGCTTAGGGGGAGGCTCCAAACCCATCCTGCCCTTCAGTGATTGCTTAGCAGCTGGACTCCCAGGATACCACAGAGCTGGAGAGCAGGATAAAATACCACAAAGCTCACTTTTCTTCTAGAGATTCTTGCATTTTCTTGACCCGCACCGCATGGGTTATTGTAGATTCTGGTGGAGTCTTTGGGGATAAAATAACTTTTTTCCAGAATTCTTAAGCAGGTGACCCTTTTGCTGGTGCTTTCCTTGCCCTCACAGAGGTGCGTATTTTCACAAGTCTGCGTTCTGACACCCGCGAGTGCTTCAGAGGAAAGCCTGTGGTGAGGCCTGTGCAGTCTCATCCGGTAGGTGCTGACTCTGTTCAGTGCTAAGTGAGCAAGTAAAGCTGCTTGTAGCCTTAGGGAGCCGGCTGGGTGCTTTGCGGGTGGAGCACCAGTGGACTGATCTGTGACCGAGGCGTGCGTGACTTCGGAGGCGATCGCCACTCGTGGGTGTAAAACTGGACGAGGCAGGCTCCCCAGGTGGGAGTGCCCCTGTGTTTGGTGGAGCTGAGGACGTGCCGACCCTATGGAACAGCAGCCGGTGCCTCTGGGTCCTAAGTGCCTGGTGACTTACAGTGGCTCTTCTCTCCCCAGAGGACTTGCCAAAGCCACAGATCATCACCCAGCCGGAGACGACGGTGGCCGTGGTGGGCAGTGACGTCCAGTTCACGTGCTCAGCAGCCAGCAGCAGCAGCTCCCCCATGACCTTTGCCTGGAAGAAGGACAGTGAGGTCCTGGCCGACGCCGACATGGAGAACTTTGCCCACGTGCGGGCACAGGACGGGGAGGTGATGGAGTACACCACCATCCTGCACCTCCGCCGCGTCACTTTTGGGCACGAGGGCCGCTACCAGTGCATCATCACCAACCACTTCGGCTCCACCTACTCGCACAAGGCCAGGCTCACTGTGAACGGTACGCAGGCACCCCTGGCTTCCCTGGTGCTCGGCTCCTGCACATCCACACGTGACCGTCCTCTGTTACTGTGCGGAGGGACTGAGACCGCCTGCACGGGCGTCACCATTGCCTGGGTGGGCCCCAGGGAAGCTTTGAAGATTCTCAGTGGAGTCCTTGTTTTGGGGATAAAATAACTTTTGTCCACTTATGTTAAGTGAAATTGTGGGCCCAAGCCTTTTTTTTAATCCATTTATTATCCTCCATAAAACAAATGTCTGGTATCCAGATCCAAGATACCTGATCCTGGGGAAGTGGTCGCGCCCTCTGAGTAGATGGCACAGCCTTGGAGCAGAGGCCAGCCTGGGGCAGGTCAGCCAGCGGTGGGGCAGGTCAGCCAGCGGTGGGGCAGGTCAGCCAGCGGTTGGGCAGCTGCACCCGCCCCCCAGAGGCTGTGGAGGGCAAGGCTGGTGTGAGTGCAACCTGAGGGCAAGCAGTCAGTCCTTTGGGTGTTTTAAAGGGTTTTCACTGGGGACACAGTCTCAGAGCCTGTCAGGTTGGCTTCTTCACGACTGTTTAGGGCAGAGGAGGAGTTAGCCACCCAGCCCCCCTTAGCCTAATGAGATGTTCCTGATTATTAAACTTCTAATTAAAAAGTGCTGGAACCAGTGCGTTCTCAGGGCCTTGCAGACCACAGGAAAACATACCCGTCACCATACTGGCTGGTTCTCTTGGCTTTTCTGGGGGAATCCTCATTGTTTCTCAAAAACTCAGTGAGCTGGTAGCCTCTCCAGCAAATAACCTTGACGGGCCGTGCTGGATGCTGACCGTCTCGGGGTATTGGGGTCAACATGTGGGACAAGTGCTTTCAGCTTTGTGTGCAGGGCCTTGGCCCACACCCTCCAGACGGGACTTCAGGAGGGAGCTCTCCCCGCTTCTCCAGGGGCGGGCACCTCCCCCTCCCGTCAGTGCCTCCTGCTGGAGTAGCAGTTTGGTGTCCCAGGCTCTCCTGCCGGTACTTAAGGTGGGCAGGCACCAGGCCTGCATTCACGGGGTGTCCTGGGACAGACTGATTACCGTGCGAGGGGCGGGGACCAGAGAGACTGATGGAAGTGCTCTGCTGTGGCCACGAGCAGCCGACAGCGTGGGGGACCTGCAGCTGCTCATTCCAAGGTGGCTTTCCTGGGGGTAGGCAGACTTGGCATGCAGGGTGGTAAAGTGGCGAGCGACACCCAGACATGGGAGGGCTGCTGCCTGAGGGTTTTCCTGTCCGTGGCTCTGGCTTTCCCGTGACCTGACCTGACTGTGTTACAGTGTTGCCATCGTTCACCAAAATGCCGCACAACATCGCCGTCCGGACTGGCACCACGGCCCGCCTCGAGTGTGCTGCCACCGGCCACCCTAACCCCCAGATCGCCTGGCAGAAGGATGGAGGCACTGACTTCCCCGCCGCTCGTGAGCGACGCATGCACGTCATGCCTGACGATGACGTGTTCTTCATCACGGACGTGAAGCTCGATGACATCGGGGTTTACAGCTGCACCGCCCAGAACTTGGCCGCGTCCATCTCGGCCAACGCCACCCTGACTGTCCTAGGTTCGCCTGCGGCTACACTCGGTGTATATGTGTGGGTGTGGGTGACAGGTTTTCTTAAACTTCACAGATACCTAGAGTCCATATTCTTCAACCATCTGTGGAGCCTGGTGTGGGCAGTGTGGTGGTTGTTCGTACTTGAATATTTTAGGCTGCTTTATAAGATTTTTTTTTAAATAAAATAGGGCTTAGGTATAAAACACTAGATGAGAATTGCTCTGAAAGGTACAGGGAGACACCGACCATCACGGGACAGCTGGGGACTGTAGATGGAGACATTTAATTAAATAGGGCTTAGGTATAAAACTAGATGAGAATTGCTCTGAAAGGTACAGGGAGACACAGCCGTCACGGGAGAGCTGGGGACAGTAGGTGGGAGCTCGTTCGCCTTGCTGTAGCCACCTCACCTGGGAAACACTTGGCCAGGTTAGCAGGGCCCGGAAAGTTTGCCGTCTGCTGAAAGGTCTCGTGCGGCCTTTGCTGATGAGTTGGATTGTCTGTCCAGGAGCCCAAGGCCCACAGAATAACGGTCCTGTCTCTGCCTTGCAGAGAACCCATCCCTGGCGGTGCCCTTGGAAGACCGCGTGGTGTCCACGGGGGAGACGGTGGCGCTCCAGTGCAAGGCGGCCGGGACCCCCCTGCCCCGCATCACCTGGTTCAAAGAGGACCGTCCTCTGAACCTCACCGAGCGTCACCACTTCACCCCCGGCAACCAGCTGCTCGTTGTGCAGAACGTGGGGGCCGAGGATGCGGGCCGGTACACCTGTGAGATGTCCAATGCCCTGGGCACCGAGCGGGCGCACAGCCAGCTGAGTGTGTTGCCCAGCCCTGGCTGCAGGAAGGACGGGACGACTGTGGGCATCTTCACCATCGCTGTGGTGTGCAGCGTGGTCCTGACGTCCTTAGTCTGGGTGTGCATCATCTACCAAACCAGGCGGAAGAGGGAGGAGTACAGCGTCACCAACACAGGTGCCCTGCTGGCGGCGGGCCTCCAGGGGAGGAAAGCAGGGACAGTTGGGAAGGCCGGGCCAGGGCTTCCTGTATATGCAAACTCTAGACCAGTGGTTCTCAACCTTCCTAATGCTGCGACCCTTTAATACAGTTCCTCATGTTGTGGTGACCCCCAACCATAAAATTATTTTCGTTGCTACTTCATTACTGTAAATTTTGCTACTGTTATGAATCGTAATGTAAATATCTGATACGCAGGGTGTATTTTCATTGTCACAAATTGAACATAATTAAAGCATATTGATTAATCGCAAAAACAATATGTAAATATATATGTTTTCTGATGGTCTTAGGCGACCCCTGTGAAAGGGTTGTTCGACCCCCAAAGGGGTCGCGACCCACAGGTTGGCAACCATAGGTTGAGAACCGCTGCTCTAGAACCTTGGGGCACCTGGAGCCATTCTGGACAGTGAGCTTTAGTGTGCCTGGCACTGTTTTAACTCCCAGCAATGGGACGTTTAATGGGAAGACTGTCAAGTGCAGCACCGTGAGCTCTGCAGGCTCCTACCTGGGTGGTCAGAGGCGGCCTGGGCATGTGCCCCGTTGCTGTGGCGGGCCATTATTGCATGACTCTGTGTCTTAGAAGACTGTCAAGTGCAGCACCGTGAGCTCTGCAGGCTCCTACCTGGGTGGTCAGAGGCGGCCTGGGTGTGTGCCCCGTTGCCGTGGCGGGCCGTTACTGCGCGACTCTGTGTCTGTCAGCTCTGACTCTCCCATCACTGCTTTCTGTCTGTGCACTCGGATCTGATGGCCACACCTTTCACACCTGGCTGGGAAGTGCACTGGGGAGGCCTCCTGAGCAGGACTCCAGGTTCTGCATGGCCGTGACTGCTGCCATGGGGGGAGCGAGGGGGGTGTGGGTCCTGTGTCTGTGTCTTTGTCACCACAGAAGACTGGGACCTGGGGGTGACTGCCCTGTCTCCTTGCAGATGAGACCGTTGTGCCGCCGGATGTTCCGAGCTACCTCTCTTCTCAGGGGACCATTTCTGACCGACAGGACACTGTGCTCAGGACTGAGGGTGGCCATCAGGCCAATGGGCACATCGAGAGCAATGGTAAAGCCACAAAGTCTGATGCAACTGTTCCCATGGCATTACATTGAGCATGTTTGACCTGGGAGGCAGGTGACTGGAGCCTGTTGGGTTTTCGGACGCCCCTGGGCAAGTTCTGCAAAGCTTAAAACCCCGCCCCTCCAGAAAGCCCTTCCATGGGCAGCGTCTCTTGCTAAGAGCCCTGTCTCCTCTCAGCAGCTCCCATGCGCGCCCACAAGCCACTCGTGGGGGACAGCGTGTGCTCGGCAAGCTTGGCCCCCAGGGCCTCCTGTGCGGCTGCGGCAGGCCTGCTGCTGGGAAGGAGTCTCAGTAATGGGCCTGGGCCACCCCTCGGAGGGGCGTTCTAGAAACGCCTGTCTTCTAGCAGTGACGCCCACTTTTCATTAGTGTGCCTGGGAAATGCTGAGCCCAGCGCTTCCAACAGTGTGGAACTCTGTTGCAGGTGTCTGTCCGAGAGACGCAGGCCTCTTTCCAGAGGCCGATGCTCCCAGCG
>NW_006383017.1:7429554-7436924 GCF_000327345.1 Myotis davidii | reverse complement strand
GTGTGCAGGCAGCCCCGGCTCTGTGTTGGGTACAGCAAGGAGCCGTGGAGAGCGACAGAGAAAGCCGCTGGCACACCTGGTCCACAGAAGATGGGTGAGATGCTTCCTCAGGAAAAGTGTTTTGTTCTTCAGATCCCAATCTGGGTTTACCTCAGAGAGAGGCATTATGGGTCTAGGGCCAGCCCAGGATTGGGTTTTCATATCCAAACAGGAAGTGGTGTGGGCCTGGCTCTCTGAGTGTCTCTAAAATACTCCTGTGGGCACGGACTTTCCAGATTTGTGAGCAACGTCAGTGAAGGGCCAGGCCCGACCTTTCAGCAGGGCCCTGTGCAGGCTCCTTGCTGATGGTCAGAAGCTCCTGATGCTGCGAGGAGCCATTCAAATAGGGTTTCTTCCTGTGATCCCAGTTGTCTGATGAAATTAAATCTGAAGTAAACGTGGAAGACCCCATCCTTAGCCCCAGGGGGTTGTAGTGATCTCAGCGCCCGCCCCAGTGCTGGGGGGCAGCAGGCTCGGGGTGGAGGTCCAGGCATTATGTGTCTCCCCCCCCGACTGCAGGGAGTCCCTCTACCCCAGTAACCACGACAGAATGCTGCCGCCCTGGAAGAGAAAGCCCGGGGCACCTCCAGACGGGAAAGGTAAGCCTTCATGCCTTCCCGTCCCCAGCAGGGGGCAGCACGGAAACGCCAGGCCAGGTCTGATGGGCCCTCCTTTCTTTCAGGAGCCCCTCCATGGATGTTCGCAGGGGTGTGTGAGCCGGACTGCATAGACCCCCAGCCCTCGACACTGACCCAGGGCAGTTCTGAGCTCACACGAGCCGTCCTGGACTCTCCCGACGCCCCCAGCGAAGGCCGGCGCTTGCTTCTGCTGAATGGACACATCCCCAAAGCAGGTGACTCCGGTCCTGAGTCCACGCCACTGACAGGACAGCTGCCCAGGAAGAGGAGCGGGCCACTGCTGTTTGCCCCGCGGGCCTAGGCGCTGTCTGTCTCCAGGGAGGAGAGGGAGGTGCTGTGAGGAAGCTTGGGTTCAAGCGTCACTCTGTACAGTTTTAACTTCCAAGGGGAGTGTCCGTAGTTTAAAGGACTTGCAGCTGAAGCACGGAATGCAAGAGGCTATTGTGTACATAAGAGTTTTCAGAGATTTCATATATATTATATATCTTTTACAAAGGATACTTTAATCTTTATTGCATGGTTAACAGAAAAAATCGTACAGTTTTGACAATATTTTTATCAGGTTGCTGTTTCATTTTGGAATGTGGGGATAGTTCTGGTGCCTTAATGTATGGATGGAGTTTATAGATGCTAAAAACCACATTTCTTCTGGGGTGTGGGGGGAGGAGGAAGCCCTTGGACTCCATCGCACATGGCAGGGCAGACCCGGATGCTTCACAGGCAGAGCTGGGTCTGCATCGGAAGTAACCTCACGTCAGTACTGCTCAGTGGGTGCTCCTCGCAGACCTCCTCCCTGCGCCCAGACCTGTTCACGTCACATACTCTGCACTGAGTGACTTTTCCTCATGGGTTCGAGCTCTTTCTTAACGAGCAAGATGGGGGTTGTTAATCACCACAGCCTTTGGTCTGAACAATTAGGCCTTCTTCCTTCCGTGATAAAAGCGAATGTCTGTCAGGATCACTTGTCATTTGAGGCTTTCTAATAGAGAGGTTGCTGCTGTTGGTACCTGTGGATTTTTCAATAGTGATGCTTTAGTTCTGCCAATGGAATTAGTGTTGTGTTGGTGTTCGGGGAGAACGAGGATCAAGTCCTTACTTTGAGGGCGAGCGAGCTTATCTCCATGAGGATCCGGGCGCCCTGTGCACGTCCCTCCCTTGCACAGACGAGCCCGTGCCTTGGGTTCTGGGGGATTTGCACTTGTGAGGCCTGGAGCTGATCACCTGTGAGTGCCGATGGGTATTTGAGGAAAATTTTTTAATATACTTTATAGATTTTTAACAGAGAGGAAGCAAGAGAGATAAACCATTGCAAACATCGAAGGGAGAGAAACATTGATCAGCTGCCTCCTGCACACCAAATGTTAAGTGTGCGGCTCGGGTCGTGTGTACATTAACCAGCACTGCCTCGCCCCCTGAATTCCAGAAATGCCCTGACAGTGGTCCTTCTGCCTTTTCTTACCTTTGGGATCAGTGCACGACTTAGCAGAGCAGATCACACACCGTAGCTCCCGCCAGCAGTAGGAGGTTCCAGGGACTCGTTTTCCTGGAGCTTCTCAGTCAAACTCTAAAACGGGGACCTTCCCCTTCCATCCCTCTGTCTCCCGTGGTGAGCTCAAAACTCCAGGCAAAGCTGACTGATTGGGAACTAAGAAATGACACTGCGAAGCCAGCCCAGCTGCCTCCAGGCCCCAGCATGCCCTCTGCTCTCCAGCCCTGAGGCCGACCGGTCACTGAGCTGCTACTGCTGCCTCGCTTTCATAGGTCACCTGGGCCACTGGGCACCTCTGTCCAATTCAATTCTGTCTTCATGGGTTAAGTCTGAGGGTCATTGAGGACAGCCGGGTTACCAGCTCATGGCCACTGTAGCAAACAAAGCTGTGAGCTTACGAAGCAGTCAGTCAGTCTGACAGTCTCCTGTCCGCGTCTCGCCTTTCCTCCAAAGCACACCCTCCCTGTCTCCCTTCTGTCTGCTCCCAGGTCAGGAAGGAAGGGCAGACACAGTCAAGTGAAAGCTCGGAGGGCCGGCCTCAGCATCTCCAAACTTATTTATTCAGGGCTTCTGAGAAAAGGGTTAAAAGTGCTGCTCTCGGCATCGTTTTCTCAACTTCTGGCAGATACGTAGATGACATCATCCCAGTCGCCTGTAGCCTGGAAGTCGTGCTCCGCGTGGACCTGCAGGACTGGGCTTCAGTGCCTGCACGTTCAGAGAGCCCAGCAGCTGTGGGAGGGGGAGCTCTCACCTCCACCCGGAAGGCGTGGTTGCAGGAGGGGAGCGCTCACAGCGGCCCCCTGTAGGCGTGGCTGTGGGCGTGTGGTTCACGGGCTTTCTCTGCCAAGCTCCAACAGCATGCTATGTGTTTGGTCATAAGCACCAAGAAAGATGAAACCTCCCAGGCTGATGGCTGCCATTCGCGGGAAGACTCCTGCAAATAATCTGGGGGAAAAACAGAGAGATCTTTTTCTTGTGTGTAAAGAAGGCAAAATTCCAATACCCTCAGCTTGTTCAACTCACACATCATGCTCATTAAACCCCACACAGTACTTAGATCAGTGGTTCTCAACCTTCCTAATGCCGCAACCCTTTAATACAGTTCATGTTGAGGTGACCTCCAATTTCATTGTTACAAATTGAACATAATTAAAGCATAGTGATTAATCACAAAAACAATATGTAATTATATATGTGTTTTCTGATGGTCTTAGGCAATCCCTGTGAAAGGGTCGTTTGACCCCCAAATTTGGGGTCGCGACGCACAAGTTGAGAACCGCTGACTTAGAGTGTGTTTTTTCCTTTTAGAATAGCACTAAGTTACATTCCCAGGATGACTTGTTGATGTCTGAGCTCAGCTGTTTGTTGGTGAAAGTGGCTACACACCAAACGGCTTACTTGTGAGTGCTCACAATTAAGTCAAATAATTCGTCAAGAAATAGTCGCCCTGTCCCCACAATAGTCCTGTTTAAACCTCCAGACGACTTTTGCCTTCAGAGATGATAGAATTGACTTTTATAAAAGAGTCAAAGGACACTCCCCTGGAAGCCCACTTGGCCACGGGGGTTAGAGGTTTCAGACGACTCTGTTGCTCCTCCCAGTGACTCGGGCACACTGGGTCCCAAGAGACCACAAGGAAGATGCACAGCAGGAGGCCGCAGATGCCTGCCTTTGGTGAAGGAGAAGAAGGGAAGGGGCTGGGAAGGGAGGGAGTAGAAGGTCAGCCCCCAAGCACCTCAGGAGTCATCACTGTGACAGTTGCAACTGTGGAATAATTAAGGAAATGCAAGGTAAAAAAAAACAATGTAACTAGGGATGTATATTGGGAGTAAGTGGAAGCTAACAGACATGCTCCCAAGACCAAATTGGAATTACAACTAAAATACAGAAGAAACATCCCGAATAATCAACTGAGGACCAGCTGGAGAGAACCCTGATAACCGAGGATGGAAAGCGGAGACCACACAGAGACTGGTAGGAGGGGCAGAGGTACTAAAGGGCTGGCCAGGCTTCCAGACAGCAGCTGAAGACCCAGAGGGTTATCTCAGCTGTGGGGGGTTCCCACTGAGAACTCTGGGGTTTAATCCCCAAGCTGGGCTTCCCAGCAGAGAGCACCAGACCTGAGAAGGGTACCCACAGAACATCTGGCTGTGAAAAGCAGCAAGGTTGCAGCCTGCCAGGGAGAGATGGCAGGCAATACAAGCACCCTGTAGTATAGGACCAATGCACAAAATTCCATGTGCAGCCACTCACCTTGTGCTCCAGTAGAGGGAGAGCAGAGTGGACTGGAGCTGTATAAACATAAGTCATGGTTGGGGGATCCTGGGATAGAGCTCGGAAGGCAGACACCTCAGTTTTCTGTGCTGAGTCATTCCCTTACACTGTGGAGGTTATACCTTTCTCAGGCAAACCTTTGTTATCCTGCTGTTTTTGGCTGGGGGGTAAAACAGTTGACCCACCCTATTGGAAAGTCCTTTGCCCCACACTGTGGAGTTTCTGAGGCCCATTAAGATACAGAATAACAACTAGCCTCCAGGCAGAAGCAATTGCCCCACCCTGTTGGAAAACCTCTCACCCCACCTGTGGATGATTGCACGAGGATATTCAAGACTGAATTCCATCAGTCTCCAGGCAGAGGCAGGTCTCTGGAGGCTTTGAGTCTTTGCCTGATCTAATTAGTATCAGATATTGGGTCCCCCACTGCAAACACCATCCCAGACTGCGCAGGCAGACAAAAGTCAGCAGGACCCTAAACACTTGCAGCTGACACTTGTAGAACCAGCTCCTTGGGGGAAGGAAGCACAGCTCAGAACAGGGTCAATCAAGGTGTGAGACTCAAGGCAGACCCAGGCTCTGGACTAAGGAGTCCCTGAACACTGGACAGCTGGCATGACGACATTGGGGTTGAACCTCTGGTGGCAAGTTGGAGGGGAGATCCCTCCCACAAATAGGACATTGATAATCAAGTCCCAATTACAACAAGAGAACACAATGCACACAAGAGGCATTCCTAGAGCATCCAGCTCAGCAGAACAAAGAAACCACCACTGGACCCCTCAAGATACTTTCTACATATGACCATCCCATGAAGACTTGGAGGCATAGCAATTCTATGTAATAGGTAGGAGCAAATACAAAGAGACAGCTAAAATGGGGAGACAGAAACAACCCCCAAATGAGAGAAAAGAAGGACTCTCCAGAAAAAGAACTAAATGAGATGGAGACAAGCAACCTATCAGACATAAAGTTCAAAGCAATGGTTATAAAGAACTTAAAGAACTTAGTCTGGCCCGAACAGGGTTGGCTCAGTGGACAGAGAGTCAGCCTGCAGACTGAAGGGTCCCAGGTTCGATTCCGGTCAAGGGCATGTACCTTGGTTGCAGGCACATCCCCAGTAGGAGGTGTGCAGGAGACAGCTGATCGATGTTTCTCTCTCATCAATGTTTCTCTCTATCCCCCTCCCTCTCTGTAAAAAATCAATAAAGTATATTTTTTTAAAAAAGAACTTAGCACAAATTACACCAACATGAAAAAGGAAATAGAGGCTATGAACAAGAACCAGACAGAAATGAAGAGTGATCTGTCTGATTTGAAGAACATACTGAAAGGGATTAAAAGTAGACTGGAGGAAGCAGAGGGCTGAGTCAGCAATTTGGAAGACAAGGTAGAAATAAATACCCAATCAGAGCAGCAAATAGGAAAAAAATATTAAAAAGCGGGAAGTCAGCTTAAGGAAACTCTGGGACAACATGAAATGTAACAACATCCGCATTACAGGAATACCAAAAGGGGAAGAGGATGAGCAAGGAACAGAGAACCTGTATAAAGAAATAATGACAGAAAACTTCCCCAACCTGATCTAGCCCGAATAGGCAGAGGAAATTCAGCTGGGAGACAGTTTGCAGCCGGGAAAGGCAGAGGACTCCCGGAGAAAGGGGACTGTTGGAGACTGTGGCTGAAAACTCTCCTGGAATGGCTGGCTCAGCCACGGAGTCCGCGCCATCTTGAGTGGCTGTTTTTGGAAACATATACATCCAGAGACCCTGCAACCACGGCATCCTGGAATCAGCTACTGACCCAGAAACACTGGATCTAAAGCAGCACGAATACGTGGACTCAGAGGAGCCCTACTCCTCCTCACGGAAAGGTCAGATTTCGCCTTGATAAGGATACAGTTTGCCATTCAGGTTGGAGAGGAACGCGCGCGGGGTTAATCTGTGCCCCACGAGGCCTGAGGCCGTTGGGGCCAGTGTGATCCGGGAGTGCAGAAGGGGTCTCACAGGGCTACCACCAGAAGGGAACACTAAAAATAAGCCCATAGCTGGACTGGGTGCAAAAAGGCAGCCTTGGATTTTGCCAGTGTACCAGCTGCTTAGTGCCAGGGGAGAGAGGATGTGCGGAAGAGACTGCACACAGAGCTGGACGATGGAAGATTGTGAGAGCTCACGCACCTCCTCAGGCCCCCCTTTTTTTTCTCTCTCCCCCTTAAATCTTTGCGTTTGATTATTAAACCCAATACATAGGATAGCCCAATTGGGGTCATCGCAACGACTGCAGGGAAAAGTTGTTTTTGTGGATCCTGGGAATCAGAGCTGGGAGTAACAATCAAAGAAACAGCTCTGTGACAGAAACAGCTCTCCCAAACTACTGGCTAGAGAGGACTTTTAGCCTCGGAGGTCAATCCAGAAACACTGCCACCCAGAGGCTGAACCACAAACTGACTCTAATGTAAACACAAATAAAGGCAGTCTGGGAAACAAATACAGCCTGCTTTAAAATCAGAACAACACAGACAGTGTATCGCAGGGAACATCAACACTCTCCTGAATACCTGACAGGACTAAGGCGTGTCAAACAGAAGAGTAGAGGAACTGAATGACCTTCACTACTGCACATTTTTATTTTTTTCACCTTTTACTTAAGAAACCTTTTTCTTTTTTCATCACCTGATTTTACCTATTTAATTACATTTTTATTTTTAACCAGTATTATTACTACTATGATTTTACCTTTTTTTAAAGTGTCATTATATTTTTTCTTTATCTTATTTTGGGATTAGTGTTCTAAATTCTATTTTCATCTTTCCTTTAGCATCATTTTACTCTACCTCAACTTTACCTTTAGGCCAACACTCCATCCCTCACTTTTCCCCTTTTGTTGTCCTGTCCTCTTACTCTATTCCTTTCTTTTATTGTCCCTATTTC
>NW_006383017.1:7428587-7429486 GCF_000327345.1 Myotis davidii | reverse complement strand
AACAACCAACCCAAATATGAAAGAAAAACAGGCATCATCAGAAAAGGAAGTAAACGAAATGGAGGCAATGGAGGCAAGCAATCTGTCATAGAAAGAATACAGAGAAATGGCCATAAGGTGGATGAAAAGAATGGAAGACCAATTCAACAATATGTTTAGGAACCAAGAGGAAATGAAGAAGTACCAAGAGGAAATGAAGAGAAACCAAGAAGAAATGAAAAATGACATCACTGCTATAAAGAACTCAATAGAAAGCATCAACAGTAGACTAAAAGAAGCAGAGGACCGCATCAGTGAGCTAGAAGACAAGGTAGGAAAAAATACCCAAGCAGAGCAGCTTCTAGGAAAAAAAATTAAAAAGCAGGAGGAGAGCCTAAGAGAACTCTGGGACAATGCTAAATGAAACAACTTCTGCAAAATAGGGGTGCCAGGAGAGGAAACTGAGGAAGGAATAGAAAACCTGTTTGAAAAAATAATGACAAAAAACTTCACAAGAAGAAAAAACTCACACAAATCCAAGAAGCTCACAGAGTTCCAAACAAAATGAACCCCAAAAGACCGATGCCAAGGCACATAATAATTAAACTGGCAAACACCAACAACAAAGTAAGAATCTTAAAAGTGGGCAGAGAAAGACAGAAAGTTACCTACAAAGGATCCCCATCAGATTAGCGACTGATTTCTCAACAGAAAACATCAGGCCAGAAGGGAATGGAATGTAATATACAAAGTCATGCAAAGGAGGGGTCTGAACCCAAGAATACTGTACCCAGCAAGGCTATCGATCAAAATTGAGGGTGAAATCAGGAGCTTCACAGACAAAAAAAGGACTAAGGGAGTTTAATACTACCAAACCAACAATGCAAGAAATGCTAAAGGGTCTGGTCTAAAAAGAAGAA
>NW_006383017.1:7416431-7422284 GCF_000327345.1 Myotis davidii | reverse complement strand
ACCACGGGACACAGACAACAGGGGGCTGAGAGCATGAGTCGGGGGAGGGGGAGGTTGGGGGTTAATGGGGGAATGAGGACATATTTGTAATACCCTAACCAATAAAGAAATTAAAAAACAACAACAACAAAAAACTTCCCCAAATTGATGAAGGAAAATATCACACAAGTTCAGAAGGCACAGAGTCCCAATCAAGGTGAACCCCAAGACACCCACACCTACACACATCATAATTAAAATGGCAAATGTTGAGGACAAAGAATCTTAAAGGCAGAAAGAGAGAAAGAAAATTACATAAAAAGGAGTCCCCATTAGAATGTCAACTGACTTCTCAAGAGAAACATTTCAGGCCAGAAGGGAGTGGCATGAAGTACTCAAAGTAATGAAGAGCAAGGGCTAAATCCAAGACTACTGTATCCAGCAAGGCTATCGTGTAAAATTGAAGGTGAAATAAAAAGCATTCCCTGCCTATATTTCTGGAATAATTCAACTTTTTTAACCAAGAGTATTACTTTTGTAAGCAGAAAAACAAAATTACAAAATCAGCACAAGTAAATTACTAGTGAAAAGATCAGGTCTAGGAAAGAAAACAGACAATAGCCAGGTTATGCCAACAGCAGTTTCTCTTTCCAGAGATGGGGAAGCCACCGTGGAAAGCTAGGCGGTGGCCCCCCACAAAACAGCAGAAGGAGCCCTCCTGCCCGGCCACAGCTGCCCAGCTGCTTCCTGTGCACTGTGTTGCGGGAGAGCAACTTGTCTCCCCTTGTATGCAGAAAGTGGGCTTTAGGGTAGTGTGAGCAGGTCCTTATTTTCATTTATTTATTATTTTGTTAATCCTCACCAGAGGATTTTTTCCATTGATTTTTAGAGAGAGTAGAAGGGGGAGAGCCACAGAGAGAGACATCTATGTGAGAGAGACACATCGAATGGTTATCTCCCACATACGCCCTGACCAGGACCAGGGATCAAACCTGCAACCCAGGTACATGCCCTTGACTGGAACTGAATCCAGGTCCTTCAGTTCTTGGGTCCATGCGCTATCCACTGAGCAAAACTGGCTAGGGCAATGGGTCCTTATTTTAATGATCTAAGTTAGGATTTAAATCATTAATTAAAATACTACAGATAAAATTAGACCTCTTTTTCTTACCTAGAAATAACCATGAAAATTCTATAGGAGACCAAAATATACTTGTATGAAAAAAGTTATCTCAGCATCATGCAAATTGTTTTTACATGAGGTGGTAGGTGAGGACAGAAACTATAAATTACCACTTTGAGGCCACTGTGTCCCTGTGGCCCGAGCAGAGTCCCTCCCTGCCCTGCCTGCAGACACAGGTTTGAGGCCACTGTGTCCCTCTGGCCCGAGCAGAGCCACCTGCCTGCAGAGGCACAGGTGGGGCTGGAAGACTGGCCACGAGGTCTCCCCTGCTCCACTGTACCCGACTCCCCTCTAAAGCTAGGGTCTGGGTTCAGCTTTTGCTGCTCGTGAGCTCAGCAGCTCCTGGCCAGAGGCAGATGTAAGCAGTTCATGATTTCTTCAGATGACATTCGAATCATTTAACGTAATTACTGCCTTAGAGTACTTTGTACAGTGAGTGCCCCAACTAGATTCGGAGGCAAAGATTTGAACAGGCAGGGCTGTTTGAGTGAGCCATCAAAGGAAATAGCAGACTGACGAGGCTCAGCAGGGAGCCGGCGGGCAGACACTACAGGGCCCAGAGGAAGCAGGTGACGGGCAGAGGGAAGGCAGGAAGGCGCTGCAGGCTGAGCAGCTCCCAGTGCGTTCCACTGCTGGGCCAGATGAGCACGCGGTGCGGCACCTTCATTTTGGAAAAAGCACATGTGAGCCAGGACTTGGAATGAACCAACACAAGAGACCGAAGTGTCACCCTTCCCGCTTCCTGAGGTCAGCACCACACCAGCTCGACACCAAGTCCACAGAGCTCAGAGCAAGAGGACAGGTTTGACCACGACTGCACAGAATCCGATAGGAACTATATTGAAATGAATGAGTGGAATTCGGCAGCTTGACTTGATCTAACACTGGTGCATCCCACGCCTCTGTGGCCCACGACCACCTGGGCCAGTGAGAATCTTACCTGCTACTAACCAAGCTGCTTCAGACCTCACTGTCTCACACCATTTGTTCAGTGTGGAACTGGTGTCCACGTCAGCCTCAGCGCCGAGCAACCAGGCCCTAATTCCATCCCAGGGTGGTGGCCGTAGGTGGCTCAGCACGGCGTGGGGCCACCACTCTGCCCTTCCCCCTCCCAAGGGTTCCTTGCTGCTAAGCCCAGTTCTTGTCCGGAAGTCTTTGCGTCCTGAGAGCTGCCACTCCACACCCACCCATCCCCTCCTGCTTGCCAGACTCCCAGCGGGGAATTCTGAGCCGAGGACGGGCCATTCTGCTGCAAATGTCTTACCTGGGGCCTGACCAGCAGGCAAATGGTTCCCAAACTATGCACTGGCTGAAACACTCCTGCCGAGTGCTCATGAAACTGCAACCCAATCGACAATCAACATGGCCCCACCACCCGCTGTGTCCGTCCACACAGCCAGCCTGTCACTAGGCTCAGTCCCGACCCTGCTCCAGACGTGGCTGCTGCTTTGCTCTCAGGAAAATTCCTGGTGATGATTCCAGAGAGAAATGGCCATTCTGTGTCTGTGCAGACCCCAGCGCTTTGTAACCTTGGGTGGTAACAGCAATGTTGAAACAGCACTTTGGAGAGAGAGCTCCTAAGGCTGTGACGCTAAAGGTCTGGGGTGCTCGGCTGATAGCAGCCCGCTGTGTCTCCAACGAGGGGTCAGCACGGCGGACGTTGAAGGTAACTTATTGCTAGGAGCAGTTAAAGTGCCCAGACCACAAGGCTCCCTCTGGGTGCTATGCTCGCCCCCTGGGGTCCCTGCATCACATAGCCGGGTGCCTGTCTCCCCAGGGTACCCAGCGAGGGCAGGGCACACGTGGCCCGCATCTCAAGTCGGGGTGGACAGGCTGGGCCTCACCTGGCTGGGACACCACATCCCTGGATTGAGCAACATTGTCTGACACAAGCAAAAGCAAATGCCATGTTTTGCCCAATATAAACAAAGAGACCCTGGCCGGGGCATCGGCAGGAGACGGGAAAGGTGTGTGCCCGACATCAGGCTTCAGGGGCACCAGCTGGGGGAGAGGAAGCCGCTGTGCACCCCTTGTGCTTACCCTGGCAGCCCCTGGGTGCGCCAGACCCCGTGCAGGGCAGAGAGGACGTTCCCACCAGCCGTGCTGGACCCGGCCTGCATGGAGGCAGAGAGGAAGCAGTTAGCTTGTGAAAGTCCCCAGCTGATGGGTGTCCTCAGAGGCAGGCAACCTGCTACCCTCATCTAGGGCGGTTCCAAACTGAGGGAGGGCTCGGGGGAGTCAGGACCCCTGGGTCTCGCTACACCAGAAGGGCTCACATTAATCCTACGGGCAGCGCTGGCGGTCCCGCTGCTCTGCTGGCATCTCAGGGCCAAATGAGGGGCAGAGCAAACCAGGCAGTTCCTGTGCCACCCGAGCAGGTAGGTTCTCTGAGAGCCATGTCAGGTCTCTGAGAAGAATGGTCTGCTTGGGAAACGTACCTGAGTAGCTAACAGACACGTTTACTACGGAGAGCCATGTCCAGTGTGAAACCTGGTACGTACCCGAGTAGCTAACGGACACACTTACTACAGAGCGCCACGTCCAGTGTGAAACCTGGTACGTACCTGAGTAGCTAACGGACACACTTACTACAGAGCGCCACGTCCAGTGTGAAACCTAGCTGGTGCTCTTAGGTTGGTCCTGTCGGCCCACATGCTAGAATTCTGCTCTTGTTAATTTTTCCACAAGGGAATGACTATTTTATTGTTTTGGTCCAGATATATGTATGGCATCCCCCGAAGTCTGTAGCTTTTTTAAAAAACAATTTTTCTTTTTCCTGAAAAAATTTTAAGAGTTCTGACAACAGTCCTAATTTGCCCAGTGAAGGCTGAGCCTTGGCCGCGTGCCGCCACTCACCGGCCGACGGCACGAGCAGGTGCACACGCTGGGGCTCAGAGGAGACCTGAGTGCGCTCACAGCAGAGGCCTGCCAGCCCTGCCTGCTTACGGGATGTAGTCAGAAATGACCGGAAAGGTGGAATGCTGTGGGCACTGGCCGTGTGACAACGATGGACACTGTTTTGCCGGAGGCTCCCCAGGCAGCATAGCTGCTGGGACAGGGCAGTGTTCCACTTCGGTCACTCTGTGTCCACACGAGCCCTAGCGCCAGCAGGTAGGAGCGGCGGTTGTGCCTTCATTACCTATTTTACCACTTACCTTCGCCAACATGATTCTTGTCTTTGCCACATCCAGGGGCGTGGTGACCACAGCTGCAAATCCACCTGTGCATATAAAACCCGAGCACAGGCTGTTTACTACATGGTAGTATGTAACTTTTTATTTTACAATTCCCCGTAACTCTGCCCAAAGCACTCTTTTATCACTACGTCCACTTGATTGGTTTAAGAACGGGATGCGCACATGAAAACGTACCCACACGCCACTGCTTCTGTGGTGAACCCACATTGCATGGCAAGGTGACCAGGTCATGCTTTCCCTGCTCAGGCCCACGAGGCCCACCACAGCCTTGCTCTTCTGCGGAGCAGGAAACAGCCCCGTGTCCACATGGGTGCGTCTGCGGCAGACACCTGCTCGCAGTGAGAGCAGACGCTCCCAGGGACCCGAGGCCAGGCCTCCTGCGGCCACTGTTCTTTATCTGACTCCAAAATGCTTCCATGGCTTCTGCTCTGAGGCCAGGTGGGCAAACATGTATATCACGGTGGGGATTTCTGGTATAAACTGTCTGGATGCTTCGAGGTAAAAACATTTAGAGAGTAAAGCTTTCCGTACGTCCAGGCTTCTGGTGGCAGGCGGTGGGGGCACAGAGTTGCTAAGCCCACTCTGCATCTGGGCAGAGCCAGTGTTGCCCTAACAGCTTCTACCTCGTGGCTCCTTCCAACCTCCTCTCCATGCCACCTGGGACTGCCCCCTGGGGGTTGTCTAAAATCCGCACATTTTAAATGGGGTCCAATCTTTGGACAGTTAGAAAAGAACACACAACAGAACCCACAGTATATGGTGCAATATCATTAATATTCTAATTAATGATACAAAGATATGTTTTAAACCCCGGGAGGCCCTACGGAGGTAGAATAAATTCAAAGGACTTGCACAGACTCAGCACCCATGAACTCGAGTGAAGTGGGCAGTTTTGTGAGAGGCTGCACAGAGCACATGTGGAGGATGCTCCAGAAATAGCACCTCTCCCTCCAGCTCTGTGGCATGTGGGCAAGAAGGTCATTTGATCTCTGCCAAATATCTTTCTAAATAAGTTGCTGAAGAGCAATCATTACATGAACCTCCTCCATCTGGTAACTTTGAGATGACAACTTTTTAAAGACGTACCCACTTATGCTTCTATATTCCACTTTTGGTTACCCACAAATGACACACATTTAGGGCTAAAGAGGACCAATAACTTGAATATGAGTCTGCTTTTTTAAGCCACTTTTGTATGAGCATGTGAAACATTTTTCTACAGATTCAAAAGTTGCCTGATCCTGCAAGTCTTGGCTAAATTTCAAGTATTTTAAAATTTTGTGGACCCAGTCCTGAAATCCTATAATTTCAATTTTTAAACCACATATTTTACACTAAAAGAGTATATATACTTTAATTACAGAAAAGGGTCCAGGAAGGCTTCACATCCATTTTTAAAAAAAATCCTAAGGAAGGAGGAGGCACTGACCTTGAACCCCTACCCCTGTCTTGTTTCCCCACGCTGGCTGCAGGGCCAGAAAGAGCCAGGCTCTG
>NW_006383017.1:7407559-7416013 GCF_000327345.1 Myotis davidii | reverse complement strand
CATAAGTCACTGGGTTTTCCTCCTCGCAGAGCTGAGACGCGGGCTTTTCTGTCTGACTCCAGATCTCAGCTCTGGCCACTGGGACTTCCAGTGGCGCCGTTTTTCATCTGGGCCATGCAGACAGCAAGGTGAGTCCACACACGCATCTAGAGTGGTGCCTGGCGCACATTGGTGCTCAACGTAATGAGCTCTTGTCTGGGTGGGCAGAGGTTCTTCACATCTCCAGCCAGCACACACAGTAGGGCCTCAAAATTCTTCCTGAGTGCTCTGGACAAGTGTCTGTAGTTTTCACAAACTGAAGATTTCAACATGTTCTCTGAAAAGGAGGTACGGGGAGCTCCAAGCTGCCATTTGTGCCGGCTCTGTGCCTGGAATGCGGCCTGGCTAGGCGCTGGGGTGGAGGGTTTGATCTTGCAGTCAGCTGGCCCAGGGACCACAGATAATGGGCAGTGGGGCCTCACAGCCATGTGTATCTTAGCTCTTTCACTACATAAAGACTTTGATATTGGACATTAAAATTTATCCACTTAAATTTTAAAACTCCAAAGAGCATACACCGTTTTTCTTGTTTGAAAATGTTCACAAACTGTCCTCAACCAAGACGACTTAAAGGTTGTGAGTCGCCTGCGGTGAAAAGTGTCTGCCTTCTAATAAAGTTGGATACTGCATGTTAAACGGGTTTAGGCCATTAGCAGAGTTCCTGTTCCTTTACTGGGGATGCCTGCGGTATTTTCTTAGAGATTTCTGTTTCATCAAAGTAATATGAAGAGATGTTAAAGACGAAAGCACAAATGCTTAAATAGGTCTTAATTTTAGTACCACAAGGAAAGCTATTTTTTGAAAGTTGCTAATCAATCAATTTGAATATCTTCAAATATCAAAGATTCCCCAAGTCACAGGCCTCGCCATGTTTTTATGAGGTGGCAGGAAGGATGTGTGAAGGTCGAGTACTAGTGTAACTGTCATACAGGAGTGGGGGACTGGCACTTTAGCTAAAACGTCCTGCTCTCCACAGGTGAAGTGTTGGTAATAACTGAGGGACACGCTGGCACGTTGGCCAGGACAGCTGTCTGCTATGGCAACTGTGGCTGCTTCATGCTCAGACCCCAGGGAACTGTGTCTCTGGGCCGCTCTACACCGGGCTCTTTGCAAGGTCAGAACTCCTTCCAGGGGCAGATGCAGGGACCAGATGTCGTGCCTGTGACACTGAGCTCTCCAGACCAAGGGGCCAGGTCCCAGAGCAGGTCTGGAGATGCCCCTCGAGCAGCAGCTGCTAGCGTGGTCCCTGCTGACCCCTCCCTCCACACAGGCCCAGGGCAGGGCTAGGGCTTCACCATCCAATGTGTTTGTTTTAAAGATTGTGCTGGGCCTTCCACTTACCCAGATAACCCTTCACCCTATTCTAGAATTTCAAGCCATGGGAAGGCCTGTCTGTCTGTCTATCCATATCTACATCTCTGTCACTCTCCTCTCTTAGAGAATGTAAATCGGTGTTAGTTAGAAGAAACTGATCAAAGAGCACTGAATAGCAATTACCACTCTAATAGCAAATGCATCATTACGTACGCTGAATTACGATTTTATGTTTAGACGTTAACTTGAAGTGCAAAAGTTGCAAAGTCCTTTTTCTTCCTAGTTTAACCCCAAAGGACCTGCTGAGCATGACAAGCCATCAACACCTCCACTTTCAGGGGCCACTTTGGGATATGTGTGCCCAGCAGTGCATGGCACAGAGCGCCAGGGAGGCCGACGGGCCAGGCACACAGGAACGAGAAACCGGCTTCTGATCTGAGGGCCAGCTTGCCCGCTGCTTTATGACCACGTACGGCTGCCAAGTCCGAAAGTGCGCCGGCCAGCCTGTGCGATCTTGGAGGGCAGCCCGGATGGCGAGCTGGGAGGCAGCGCTGCAGCAACTCTCACAGGTCAGCTTCCCACTCGGAGTGTTCCCTAATGGTGGCCATCTTTCAGAAAGGTCTAAAGTAGTAACTAAGTCCTCAGGGTCAACACTGTGCCAAGGAAACTTTCAGAACAAAAGGGGTATAAACAAGAAATGGATTTTCTCTTTTGCTAAACATATGTGGGTCTCCTGACAATGGATTTTTGCAGACTTTGGATAAATTCCTTCACTTATCAGAACCTCAGCTAAAAAAGTTAAGATGATTGTATCAGAGGAGATGATTGTATACAGTAATTTAATACTATTCTTTCAACGCAATTGAAATTATTGTGATAGTTTTCATTTCCTGGGTGCTGGTTGCTCTTATTGAAATAGTAACAGTTCCTTAGGTCCGTTCAGTTTCATCAATTACAAAGTACTAACACATGCTAGAGGCCTGGAATCCCTTAGGGAGGGAGGGCTGCTTCTACATCACAGGTAAGAGAGCTAGTGCCCAGGACGGCCCCAAAGCCTCATTCCTTAGTCAGCAGCAGAACGGAGACTTGACAACTTTTGTAAGTCCAACCAGTTGGCGGGCAGGGCTGTGTGGTTCTGAGCAAAGCCCTTCCAGCTCAGGTGGCGGCTTCTCTGCTGTCACTGGACACGTGGGAACCACCTTCCTCCAAAGGCCTTGCCTCCGGGATCCAAGATCAGTGGGCATCCCCCCTTAGTGCCTATTATAGAACATTATTCCGAAAAAAGCATGGTAACGAATGCCAATTTCCTTAATAGAAACAATGCACTGTAAGCAAATATCTGAACCAGTTACTTAAGGAATGGGGCCAGAGAATATACTAGTATACTTCCTATTTCGACATACGGAAGGGTTTATGGTATTGCTAACTAGAAAGTGGCCTTTCCTTATCCAGGCAACCACATTCCCATAGTGCTCCGTGTGTCCCCAGACCCAGAGGGAGTCAACAAAAATGCACGCTGCCACCCAGGGAGGGGAATGATACCTGCCCACCCTCCAGAAAGCCAGTCCAGACCATCGACCCACTGAGCATAGCTGATGACTGTGTCACATGGAAACAAATCCCCTTCATCTTAGTGTGAGCTGGCTTCAGATCTACAGGCAACATTCTTATTTTTGATTATCAATTCTACAAGTCAAGTGGGCCCAATCATTCCTAATCACTACAACAAAAAACCCAATCCAACAACCATTAAACAAATTGAAAAAAAAAATTCTTTTCTAATAAAGTTGACATCTAAACTTCATATCTATCAATGTACTTGGCTTCACATCTACACTAGCAATTCACAGCTTTCTGGCAAACCTCCACTTCAATTTATATCAACTATAATTCTAATTCTCTCTTAGAATGTTAAAGCTGTCACTTATTAAATTCCATACAGCATCTGAGTTCTCACTGGAACTTCACCGGAAAAGGCCTATGACGTCGTGATGGATGACAGTACTGCATGTTGTCACTTTGCTCTTTGGTTAATGTCTAGAAAATGCCCAGATGTTTCGATGTCCCTATTTTCTACACAGCAGTTTAGCCTTTAATACACTGGGGAGCAGCCCCCCTCCTGATACCAGTTAATCTGTGGTGCTGTCAAACTTGTCATGGCCGTGAGTCACCGCCTGCTGCAGGGCTCGCTTAACCCCCAGCACTGCTCAGGGCAGGCAGCTGCACAGGCAGCCCTGCCCCAAGCCAGCCTCGTCCCACACGACTTTATAAATCCTCTTCAAGATGACCCCGGGGCCTGAGTGAAGGCTTTAATAAAGATAAAAGAAAACGAAAAATTTGTCAAAAACAAATTGGTTGTCTTTCAAGGAGACACCTTTTTAGGTTTTTCGTTTTCCTAAGACACTTTCTTTTCTCAAACAACTAGTGGAACTCTCTTCATCTGAACAATCCGGAATTTCTAAAGAATGTTGTTTTTACATCGTTAATATTTTCACATCCCCCACTTTGGTCTCTCCCAGTATAATATAATCCTTTGCACCTGCAAAAGCTCCACAGACTGCTGACTGCCAAGATTCCACCACATGATCCTGCCTCCAGGACCAGAGGGCCTGTATTAAAGAGAAAGAAAAAGACAAGTTATTAAATATTTGAATTTATGGCAACCTCCTGTGGGTGAGCCCTAGGGATGGGAACTTAAGTGAGAAGCTATTTTGGTGGCATTCCTCACTGATGACATAAGTGATTTTCCCAAGGACTTAACTGCATTCTAAAATAAGACAAAGAAACAGGGTGGTAGCTACATTAGAGCACTCAAAGGATACACTTTCGGGGAGTACGTATGATGTACAACACACATACTCACACATTGTGCACATGTGCATAAATAAAAACATATACATATATTTTTTAAACTTTTTCTAAAATATTTTTATTTCAGAGAGGAAGATGGAGAGGAAGAAGGAAGATGGAGAGAGAGATAGAAACATCAATGATGAGAGTCATTGATAAGCTGCCTTTCCGGTCAAGGGCATGTACCTTGGTTGCGGGCACATCCCCAGTAGTAGGTGTGCAGGAGGCAGCTGATTGATGTTTCTTACTCTCTATCCCTCGCCCTTCCTCTCCATAAAAAATCAATAAAAGGAAAAAAAGCTGCCTCCGGCAGGTCCCACATGGGGGATCAAGCCCACAAGCCGGGCATGTGACCGGGAATTGAACCATGACCTCCTGGTTCATAGATCGATGCTTAAACCACTAAGCCATGCTGGCCAGGCCAAGACAATATAACATTGTAAATATTTTCCGTATAATTCTGAACATATAAATATCATAATTCACAAATTAATCCAGAGCAGTGTATGCCAAAATTCTTCAGTTGTTTTTTCAATCTTTATCCATGTTGCATATTTGAAGGCTGCTAATTCTGTTAATTAAGTATTAAAGTTTGTCAAAAAGTTGTATTGTTGATGAAGTTGAGGATTATACAATTAAATAACCATGCCAAGTTTGAAATTAGGCGGAGTGGTGGCCAAGGCATGGTGCCTTGCTCACCAAGCATTTACAGGCACGTAGGAGACAAGACACAGGCACACCCACAGGGCTGAGGCAGGCCTGGTCTAATCTCTGACACTGACAGAACCCACGTCCAGGAAGCACAGTCAGGGAGAAGATGGTGGTAGAATAGGCAGACCTTCCTTGCACCTCCTTCCAGAGCCAGACTGGAAATAAAGCTGAAATGGGGGACATTCAGCCAGAATTACCAACCGAGGAGGAGGCTTATACCCAGGAAGGACAGAAAACACCTGGAGACGGGCAGGAAGGGCGAGGTCGAAAAGGGGGCTGACCCAGCTTCCAGGGCAGCAGGCCAAGAGTGAAGAGAGAGATCACTCGGCTATGGGAGGTTTTTGTCCCTGAGAAGACTGAGGCCTGGAACCCAGGCTGGGCACCACAGCTGAGAACAGCAGCCCAGTAACATCCCGCCGTGAAAGGCAGCAGGGCGTCTGCTGCTGAGGAAACCAGGGCAGGTCGGAGATAAAGCCTCAGGTTTTTTGTTGTGGTTGATTTTTTAACCCGGAGCACAGGATTTTCACTCATCCGAGGGAGGGGGCAGTGCGGATTCAAGGTGCCTAAAGAGAGGCTGGGGTGGGAAGCATTGGAGGGAGACATGGACTAGCAGCAGCTGGGAGTCCTGCATTGGGACATACGCCCCCAAAACAAAATACACATTTTTCCTGAGAGGTGCGGGCTCCTCCCAGAAGCCATAACTCAGGAAAAGGAAGCAACTCCACCCTAGTGATACAGCCCACCCCACCCTCAGGAGCCCGGCCTGCCACCCCTTGCACCTCGGCCTTCGCAGAGGAGACAGCAGCAGAGGCCAAGTCTACCGGTTTGAACAGTCTCCGGGAGCATCAGTGACTGGCTTGGGGGGGCTGCCATCCACCCACTACCCCGGGAACCTGGTGCTTTCCCCTCACGGGAGAGCTGATAGAAACTTCCGGTATCCAGCTGATCCCACTGGACTGCACACGGGGATCTTCACCACCTGAGGGCAGGGAAATACTCTGGGTCACTCTCACAGGATGAGCTCTGGGACACGAACACACCCACCACTTTCCCTGAATTCTCAATGGCACCTCCCCTTCATGGGAAACCCAGAGGTCTATAATCCTCATTCTGCCTAAAGCCCTTTCAGAAACAGACTTTTGAGTGATTAAGACTGACAGCTGGCTTCTACACAAAAGCAGGTGTAGGCAGAGACCAGGAAACCAGGAGAAATTTGCGGACCCATCCCTGGCCCCATGCTGCTAACAAATTGGCCTTAGAGTGCAGCTCGGGCCTACTGCGTGCAGCCAAGTCCTACGGAGACAGACACAAAATGTGGATCCCTTGAAGCTTCAAACAGGTTGCTGGGAGCCAAAGGAAGACCGTTTCTGACAGTGGTTGGCACCTAAGGACCTCCCAGGGAAGCCCGGACCTGGCAGACACAACAGTCAGCTCCAGACACCAGAAGAGCAGGACCCAAGGGAGCTCCCATGAGACACTGCTCTGCTAAGACGACCACTTCACCTTTAAAGCCCTTTCAGAAATTTGTCTTTCTTCTTTATTGATTTTCTATTCTTTTAGTCTTTTTCTTTCATATAGCTACTTTCTCTCTTCCCTTTTTCTTACTCTATTTTTCCTTCTTTCTCATATGTTTTTCCACTTTTCTTATTTATTCTTCCTCTATTTTTCACTGTTTCCTCCCCCTATTCTCTATTCTTTTTATTTCATTTCTGCCCTTTCAAATTGCTTTTTCTTCCCCTTATTTTTCCTTGTAATTTTTTTCTCTCTTTTCTTCTATCATTCTTGTTCCCTTTTCTCTTTCCTAATTCTCTCTTCTTCTGTGGTTGCTTTTGTTGTCATTGTAGGGGTTTTTTTTTGGATGTTATTGTTTTGTTTTGTTTTGCTTCTTGTTTTGATTTGTTCTGTCAAATCTGGCTGACTGTGAGGCTCACCACCAACCATATAATGCAAGCAACTGTGCACAACTGTTTGCATTATATGGTCAGTGGAGAGCCTCACAGTCAGCCAGACTAAGAGGAGATTCCATCCACAAATGGGGCAACAACATTCAAAACCCAATTACAACAGAGAGCACAAATAATTCACAATAGGGACACTCCTAGTGCACCCAGCTTGGGAGATCTATATGCCAGCTTGGTTACCAATAAGAGACTGCACCACTGGGTCCCACAAAACACATACTACATAAGGCCACCCCATGAAGACTGGGAGGCATAGCAGTTTGATCTAATATGTAGTAACAAATACAAAGGGACAGCAAAAATAGGGAGACAAAGAAACTCCCAAATGAAAGAAAAAGTGGGATCACCAGAAAAGGAACTAAAAATGGGAGCAAGCAATTTGTCAGATAAAGAATTCAAAGTAATGGCTATAAGGTTATTCAAACAACTTAGTGAGAAATCTAAGCAACTTAATTAGAACTATGTGGCACTTAGTAAGAACTACACCAACATGAAAAAGAGATAGATGAGTAAGACTCCATCGGAAATGAAGAATGACATAGCTGAAATAAAGAATACCCTGGAAGGATTCAACACTAGACTAGAAGAAGCGGAGGACCCAATCAGCAAATTAGAAGACAAGGTAGGAAAAAACACACCCATTCAGAGCAGCAATTCAGAAAAAAAATTAAAAAGCAGAAGGAGAGTTTAAAGGAACTTTGGGAGAATAAGAAACATAACAACATCTGCATCATAGGGATACCAGAAGAGAAGAATCTGAGCAAGAAATAGAGAACCTGTTTGAAGAAATAATGACAGAAAATTTCCCTGATTAGGTGAAGAAAAAGTCAAACAAGTCCAGGAAACACAGAGAGTCCCAATCAAAATCAACCCAAAAAGGTTCACACACACTAAAATAAATAAAATAAAATAAAAATAAAATAAGATAAGCACAGTGAAAGCAGTCCTAAGAGGGAAGTTTATAGCACTACAGATCTACATAAACAAAACAAAACAAACAAACCAAACGCACACAAAAAATAACAAGAAAAATTTCTAGTTAACTATATAACCCTACAACTTAAAGAAATATATGGGGGGGGGGGGGGGGAGAACACAAAAAAAGCCCAGAGTAAATAAAAGGAAGGAAATAATAAAGATCAGAGTGGAAATAAATGACAGACTAAAAAAGCAACACAAAAGATCAATGAAACCATTGATAAGATAAATAAGATTTATAAAAAGATAAACAAGATTGATGAACATTTAGCTAGACTCATCAAGAAACACAGAGAGAGGATCCAAATAAATAAGATCAGAAACAAAAGAGGTGAAGTAACAACAGAGACAACAGAAATACAAAGGATGATAAGAAAATACTATGAACAACTATATGCCAACAAGCAGGACAATGTGGATGAAATGGACAAATTCCTAGAAAATACAATCTCCCAAAACTGAATCAGGAGGAATCAGAAAACCTGAATAGGCTAATAACAACCTATGAATTAGGAGCAGTAATCAAAAAACTCCCAGCAACCAAAAACCCTGGTCCAGATGGCTTCATAGGGGAGTCTTACCAAACATTCACAGAAGAATG
>NW_006383017.1:7387704-7388219 GCF_000327345.1 Myotis davidii | reverse complement strand
GAGAGGGAAGAGGAGGTGTATGGGGAAGGTGGATAGGAAGAGATCAACCAAAGAACTTGTATGCATAAATGCATAAGCCATGGACACAGACAATAGTTTGTGGAGGCCTGGGGAGGAGATGGAAGTCGGACAACAGGAAACAATGACAGAAAACTTCCCAGACTTGTAAACTGGCAAACATAAAACACAAAGAAAGAATCTTAAAGGCTACAAGAGTGACAGAGTTCCTTATAAGAGAGCTCCCACTAGATTTCTCAACAGAAACCCATAAATACTCAAACACAAAGAGGCTAAATTGCAAGTTATTAAACAATGAACAGGTTACCAATAAGATCTAAGGGAGATTAAAAAACTTTCCGGAAACAAATGAAAATGACCACACAACAATTCCAAAACTATGGGACACAATCAAAGCAGTCCTAAGAGGGAAGTTTATAGCACTACAGATCTACATAAACAAAACAAAACAAACAAACCAAACGCACACAAAAAATAACAATAAAAATCTAGTTAAC
>NW_006383017.1:7386205-7387572 GCF_000327345.1 Myotis davidii | reverse complement strand
ATCTACTAAAAAAATAATACAAAATACTAATACAACCAAAAACTGGTTTCAAAAAGATAAACAAGATTGATGAACCTTTAGCCAGACTCATAAAGAAATAGGAGAAAGGACCCAAATAAATAAAATCAGAAATGAAAGAGACAAAGTAACAACTGATACCACAAAAATACAGAAGGATTAAGAAAATGCTATGAACATCTACAGGCCAACAAACTGGACAACCTGGGCCAAATGGACAAATTTCTGGAAACGTAATTTTCCAAAACTCAATCAGGAGGAATCAGAAAACCTGAATAGGCTAATAACAACCTATGAATTAGGAGCAGTAATCAAAAAACTCCCAGCAACCAAAAACCCTGGTCCAGATGGCTTCATAGGGGAGTTTTACCAAACATTCACAGAAGAATGAACACTTATACTCCTCAAACTATTCCAAACAATCCAAGAGAAAGGAACAATTTCAAACTCTTTATGAGGCCAGCATTATCCTTATTCCAAACCCAGATAAAGACACTACAAAGAAAGAGAAGTACAGGCCAATATCCCTGATGAACATAGATGCTAAAATCCTCAAAAAAAATATTAGCAAATCAGATCCACCAATATATTAAAAAGGTCATACACCATGACCAACTGAAATGGAGATGCAAGGCTGGTACAATATTTGCAAACCAATAAACATGACACATCACATAAACAGAGTGAAACAAAAATCACATGATCATATCAATAGATGCAGAAAAAGCATTCGACAAAACCCAACACCCATTTTTGATAAAAATTCTCAGCAAAGTGGAAATAGAGGAATCATGCTTCAACATCAAACCTACAGCCAACATCATACTCAATGAGCAAAAACTAAAACCATTTCCCCTAAGAACAAGAACAAGACAGGGATGTCCACTTTTAACACTCTTATTCAACATTAGAGGCCCGGTGCATGAAATCCGTGCACTGGGGAGGGGGTGGGGGTGTGGTGTCCCTCAGCCCGGCCTGCACAGTCTCGCAGTCCGGGACCCCTTGGGGGATGTCCACCTATCGGCTTAGGCCCTTCCCCTGGGGATAAGGCCTAAGCAGGCAGTCAGAGATCCTTCTTGCAGTCCGGGACCCCTCGCTCCTTACTGCCCGCCTGCAGTGGAGGTGGGAGAGGCTCCTGCCACCACCATTGCACTTGCCAGCTGTTAGCCCAGCTTCTGGCTGAGAGGCACTCCTCCTGTGGGAGCGCACTGACCACCAGGGGGCAGCTCCTGCTTGAGCATCTGCTCCCTGGTGGGCAATGTGCATCAAAGCGACCAGTTGTTCTGCCATTCGGTCAATTTGCATATTAGCGTTTTATTATATAGGGCAGTACTGGAAGTGCTGGCCAC
>NW_006383017.1:7378551-7386023 GCF_000327345.1 Myotis davidii | reverse complement strand
GTCAATTAAGAACTTTATATCCATATATAAAATTAACACCCAGAAGTCTATGGCTTTTCTGTACACCAATAATGAACTCACAGAAAGAGAAATTTAAAAAACAATCTCATTTACCATTGCAACAAAAAAAATTAAGATAGTTAAGAATAAACTTAACCAATGTGATAAAAGACCTGTACTTGGCAAACTACAGAACATTGAAAAAAGGGGAGACAAGAAATAAAAGGCATCCAAATTGGAAAGGGGTATTTAAAACTGTCATTATTCACAGCTGACATGATATTGAACATAGAAAAACCTAAAGACTCTGCCAAAAAAAACTACTAGATTTTGTAAATGAATTCAGCAATATAGCAGGATACAAAATTAACACCCAGAAATAGATGGCATTTTTATACACCAATAATGAACTATCAGGAAGAGAAACTAAGAAAGCAATCTCATTTACCATTGCAACAAAAAAAATTAAGATAGTTAAGAATAAACTTAACCAATGTGATAAAAGACCTGTACTTGGCAAACTACAGAACATTGAAAAAAGGGGTAGAAGATATAAACAAGTGGAAGAATATACCATGTTCACTGATCAGTAGAATTCATATCATTAAAATATCCCCATACTACTCAAAGCAATCTACAAATTCAATGCATTCCCTATTAAAATGCCAACAGCATATTTCACAGATCTAGAACAAATACTCCAAAAATTTATATGGAACCAAAAAAGACCCCGTATAGCCACAGCAATCTTGAGAAAGAACAAAGTTGGAGGGATCAAAATCTGTAATACTTTCAACAATAAAGATAATTTTTTAAAATCCCACAATCCTCACAATGACCCTAAGAGTTGGGTGCTGATATTATCTACCTTTCACCTGGTATTTCTAACAACAGAGCCTGATCTCACTCTTCCTTTTTAGTTTTACTGAGATATAAGTGACGTCCAATAAACTAGACCTATTTAAAGTAAGCCACTTGGTAAGTTCTGGCAAATGCATACATGTGAAATCATTGCCACAATCAAGAAAGTGAACCTATTCATCACCACAGTTTTCTGTGACCCTATCATTCCTTGCTAGCCCCTAAACCAGCCGTGGGCAAACTACGGCCCGCAGGCCAGATCTGGCCCGTTCGGCTGTTCTATCTGGCCTGTGGAGCCGAAAGAGCCGAGGGTTCTCTTGCTCTCCCCTCCGCTCCTTCACCAGCAGCAGCGTTAACATGGCAACGTTGGGAAACACGGCTGCAGCTCCTTCTTCTGAGTCCAGTTTAAGAACCCATTGTGGCCCTCGAGTCAAAAAGTTTGCCCATCCCTGCCCTAAACAATCAGATCTGTCACTCTCGATTAGTTTTCTAGAATGTTATATAAATAACTCATACATTCATTTTTGAAAAACTGGATTCTTTCCATCAGAATTGTTGCATGAGCTGTCCACGTTAGTTAGCAATGTTCCATGGTGTAGATGTATCATTTGCTTATATATTCATCTGTTGATGGACATTTGGATTTTTCCAATTTTTTGCTATTACAAATAAAGTTGCTATGAACACTTATACACATCTTTATATGGACACATGCCTTCATTTCCCTTGTGGAAAAGGTAAGTGGGAAATAGCTGGATCACATGGTAGGCATATGTTTAACTTAAGAAACTACCAAACTGTTTTCCAAAGCGGTTGTACTGTTTTACATTCTAACGAGATCCAGTTACTCCACATCCTTACAAACACTTGGCATTGTATTTTTTAATTTTTATCATTCTAATAGGTGTGCAGCAGTATTTCATTGTGCTTTTAATTTGTATTTCCCTAATGACTAAGGATGTTGAGGGTTTTTTTCCCCATATACCTTTTTCTATCCATGTATTTTCTTAAATCTCTGTTCAAATGTTTTGCACATTTTTTATTGGGTTGTCTGTTTCCTTAATGAGTTTTGAGAGTTTTTATATATTCTAGATAAAAGTCACTTGCAAATATTGCTTCCTATCTGTGGCTGGTCTTTTCATTCTCTTAACAACATCTATCAAAAAACAAAATTATTTAATTTTGGTGAAGACCAAATTATCCTTTTACATATTTTGCTTTTGGTGACATATCCAAGAAATTTTTGCCTAACTCAGGCCACAAAGAATTTTTCACCTGTTTTTTTCTAGAAATATTCTGTCTTTAGGGTTTACATTTAGATCTGTCACCCATTTTGAGTTAATTTTTCTGTATGCTGCAATGTATGGACTGAAGTTGTTTTACATATGGGTATTTAATTGTTTAAGCAATTGGAAAAGACTCCTTTATCCAATGAACTACCTTCTTACTTTTATAAAAAAAATCAATTGTTTGGGTCTATTTCTGGACACTCTATTTTGCTGTGATCCACATATCCATCTTGATACCAATGTGATACTTTCTTGACTACTTCACTTCTGTAATAAATCTTAAGATCAGTTGTGTTAGTTCTCCAACTCCATTCTTTTTCAAAGTTGCTGTGACTATTCTAGGTTCTTTGTACTTTCATATGAATTTTAGAATCAGTTTATCAATTTCTACAAAAAGCCTGCTGATATTTTCATCTGACTTGCATTGAACCTGTAAATCATTTTGGAGAATATGGAGGTGTTAAATAATGAACTTTCTGACCCATAACATGGTAGTTTTCTCCACTTACTTAAGCCTCCATCTTTTTCTCTCAATAGGGTTTTGTGGTTTTCAGTATATAGGTCTTGGGTTTGTTTTACCAAGTTTATCGTTTAAGTATTTCATGTTTTGATGAGACTGCAAGTAGTTTTTTAATTTTAGTTTCTGTTTGTGCCAATACCTTGTATCCAGCAACACTGCTAAGATTATCAGCTCTAATAGCTCTTTATAGATTCCATCAAATTTTCTGTATCAATGATCATATTGTCTATGAGTAAAGACAGCTTTTCTTTCCAATTAGATTATTGCCTTTTCTTTTTCTTACCTTTCTGCACTGGGTGGTATGCACTGCAATAATTAAGACAAATATTTAAAAAGACTCTTAAATATATTAATTATAATGGTTAGAATAGTGTAATGACCTACTGATGATGGCATAATATTTTTATGAATGATCAAATATACCACAACTGAAAGCAAAGTTGGTACTAATTTCCTATTCTCAATAATTCCCTACTGAAAATATACCTGTAAAATTGAGAGGGTTGCTACAGAAATGGACATATAGGGCCTGTTTATTTTGTCAACTTAAACAACTTTTTTTTTGCGTGTAATTTACTGGTTTTATTTTATATATTTTCTTTTTACTCTTGGACCCCTTTCACCAATTACTCCCATCCCCCATCCCATGCCTCTGGAAACCACCAATCTCTTCTCTGTATTTATGAGCTTCAGTTTTGTTTTGTTTTTAAGATTTACACATATAAAAGAGCTCTTATAGTATTTGTCTTTGTCTGACTCACTTAGCATAATGCGCTCAAGGTCCATCCATGTTGTCACAAAAACCAAGATTTCATTCTATTTAATGGCCGAATAATATTCAATCATTATACACATACACCACAATTTCTTTATCCATTCATCCACAGATGAACACTTAGGTTGTTTCCGTATCTTAGATATTGTAAATAAAGCTGCAATGAACCCAGGTGCAGATATCCTTTTGAGTTAGATTTGTTTGTTTTTCTTTTGTATAAATACCCAGAAGGGGAATTGCTGGATCACATGGTACTTCTATTTTGAATTTTTGAACTTCCAGACCATTTTCCACAGTGGCTACACCAACTTATACTCTCACAAACAGTGCAAAGGGCACCCTTTTCTCCATATACTTGCCAGCACAAATTATTTCTTGTCTTTTTTATATTTCTTGTATTTTTTATAATAGTCGTTCTAATCAGTGTGAGGTGACATCTCACTGTGGGTTTGATTTGCATTCCCGATTAATGACTTTGAGCACCTTTTCATGTAAATGTTGGCCATCTGTGTGTCTTTGGACAAATGTCTTTAAAAAAGCCCTTTAATTTGATGTCGTCCCATTTATTTGTTTGTTTTTTACTGCTTGTGCTCTAGGTGTCATATCCAAAAATTCATTGTGAAGCTCCGTGCCAAGGAGATGACTGCCTATGTTTTCTTCTGGGAGTTTTATGGTTTTCGATCTTACTTCAAGTCTTTTAATCTGCTTTAAGTTCCTTTTTGTGTATTGTGTAAGACAGTGGTCAAGTTTCAGACTTCTGCATGTGGCCGTCTGGTTTTCTCAGCTCCATTTATTGCAAAGCCTGTCCTGTCCCAATTGTAATGTCTCAGCTCCTTTGTCATAATAACTGACCACATGTGTGTGGGTTTATTTATGGGCTGTCTGTTCTGTTCCACTGACCTGTGTGTCTGTTTTTACACCAACACCAGGAACAACTTTTCTTATGTACTAGACACCTGGCTATATAACTACCTAACAAATCAGATATACAACAATGTGTGGTGTCAGCCGTGAGCGTTTTCTTCCACCTCACCGAGGAGAATGGTTGCTTGAAAAGTGTATTTATTAAATTCACTGAACTAAGAGTGCAGCTATAAAGTAGATACTTTTTCATTAAAAACAGCTTTCTAAAGACAGTCTTGCCATGAAGTGTAGCACTTGGTATTTCTTTAGTAAATGCGCATATGTGTGCTTCCAGAGCAAACATTTTCTCCAGAGGCCTGTGAGCACCGGAGACAGCACGAGAAACCAGACATGGAGCAGCCTCCGTCTATGTTTAACGCAGCCTCCTTCTACGTTAATGTGCACTTCACCAGGCTAATTAATGCCAGTTATAACAACATTACTCACTTTGAGAACTTTTCAGAAAAGAAATACAAAACACAAACTGGATCTTTGATGATGACTAAAGGTCATCTTCAGTTCATCTAGTGGTATCTTCCAGGGTTCCAAAGAGCAGAACTTTCCTCCAAACAGACTTAAACTACTACTAATAATGCTGAGTTTATGAGCAATGATAAAGACTGAAAAACAAGATGTGAATTACATGTCATACAAGAGGAAACAATCCAAAATACTACATAATTCACAAACTCAACACTTACTGAGCACCTACTGGGTGTCAGACACTATAGTCAAGGGGAAAAGCCACAGTCCCCACGTCTACTATCTGATGGGGCACCGAGGGAGCAGAGGAGGTTACAGCAGAGAGAAGGGAGGTGATGGAGAAGGCTTCACAGAGGTGCCTGCTGTCATCGAGGAGAAAAACAAATTGCTTGCCAGGGGGGAAAAGTACTTCATCGAAACAGACTCAGATGGCCCCAGACAAAGTTTAAAAACAGAATCTTATAGATAAGCTTAATTTTCCACTATCACCTGCCAGAATAATTTAGTCTAAGAACATTAAAAAATCATTTTATATTTGAAAAGCATACTAATAAATATTTTAAGAACAAAACCCAAAAAACTCTCTAGAACCATATGGTTTAGAATCAAGTGAGAAACTTCAGTGGCAAACACAGAGCTTGATAAAAATAACGACTATAACAGTAACCACAATAAACACTTACATAGAACTAAACACTTTATATACACTGACTCATGCATTCCTAACCACAATCTTCTGAGGTCTGTGCCATTTTATCCTCATTTTACAGACAGGAAGTTGAGGCTTAGAGAAGGTAAACTGTAGTGAACAGCAGAACTGGGGTCTGAATAAGATAGCTTATAAAAACACTTAGACTTCAACACTTAGACAACAACTGTAAGTTATAGTTGTCTTGAGAACAAATAAAATGGCATTTATGAGACCTTTACTCACATATTCCGACCATAATTCTTACACAAATATTACTAAAATATTCAAGTGGGTGAACAAATTATGTCAATGCCTAAAACAACTTGCTTTAAATAATGAGTTTGCTTCTGTGTTGCTGTTTTTCTCTTGGAATTGTCCAAGTACAGAAACTCTGGAAAATACATTGAGACCAACCTAAAAATATGAATGTTTATGTACAAATTATTCATTTGGGGACAACTTTAAGTTCATTAAACACCACCACCAATAACAACAAGACAAAAAGTACTATATATGAATTCTGTATTTTGAAGTCACACATTTGCCCACATATGTGGAGGGTCCGGAAGATTGTGATCAACAAAAAATGGCTTGGAAGACAAGAAAGGTTACTCACTGGAACTGTAAATATTGTTTATGACTTCAAATAATTTAAGACTAGATTGGAAAATGAAATAAAAAATAGAGTGTAGGCAACAGTATCAGTGATTACTATTGACAATATTAGTTATCACTTGCCGAGTAACTAGCATATGCCAGGCACTATGCTAAAGAATTTACATTTCTCATTTAATTGTTGAAAGTGTGTAGCATCATCCACAAAAACAGGTGTGGGCAGGTACTAAGAGGTGTTAAGTAACTGCCTGAGGTCACAGAGAGTACGTGGGGGAGCTGGAGCTGGTGTTCGGTTCCCCCCAATGCCATGGGCCTTGTAGACAGAACGGTATACGTGCCACATTCTAAGATTCCTCATGACCATACCCAGCTCCCCTGCAGAGCAGCTCCATTATAATGCAGGTTAGTAAACAGAATATTTTGATGTCAATAAAAGTTGTTTAAATAAGGTGGGTTTGTATTGGAGGATTTTTAAAGGCCTGTCTGAACACCAGAGATTTTTAAATTGCCATAATTTCTCAACCTAAGTACTTCCATTGCCAAAGAGGTCTAATGACCATTCCTGTAGAGGCAGATAAATGACTAGGGGACTTGGAGGTGAGGCACAGAGAGTGTGTCCATGTGTAGAATCATATGATGGAAGCTAGCACCAAAAAAAGTAAGAATAAAAAAAACAGGTGGCCATATTTGCTTATTTATCCCAATTCAAAGCCTTGTTTCCTTTCTCTTTTCAACTAAAAAATAAAATTTTGGGTGAGCCCATGAACGTGTGTTTATATCTCAGGTTAATGAGAAATGTCAAGTGCAGTAATGAGGCTGGCAGTTGGTTCTTAATTTTGATTCTGTGTTGCTTTTTGTTTATTTGATTTTTTCTTTCTTGACTGGGTATGTCAACTACTAAGTGACAACAGTCAGGGATGACCCTGGCTGAGCTGCAAGCCCCCAGCCCTGAGACAGCCCACTCTGGGCTCACCTGTCCTCAGCACTGCCTGGTGTCTGGTTCATAGCTTAGTTCCTATGGTTTTTCTTAAGTTTCCTTAATATAGGTTGACTGGAAAAATATTAAGAGCTCATAAATATAGACAATTTCATTTCAAAATTACAGAAACATTGCAAAAATAGTACAGTCCCATGTACCTTTCACACGGCTGCCTCTAATGTTGACATCTTATATAACCACTAGAGGCCCGATGCATGAAATTCATGCAAGGAGTGCCCTCACAGCCCCAGCTTCATCCAGAAGGTCATTTGGCTGTCCGGTCTATTACACTTTTATTATTATAATTATTATAGATGATCACAATACAGTCATGCTTTGTCTAATGACAGAGATAT
>NW_006383017.1:7366869-7377820 GCF_000327345.1 Myotis davidii | reverse complement strand
GCTTTCCCTTTCGCCTCCCTGCATTGTGCCTACATATGCAAATTAACCTCCATCTTTGTTGTCAGTCAACTGCCATCTGAGTTGGCAGTTAATTTGCATATAGCCCTGATTAGCCAATGAAAAGGGTAGCGTCGTATGCCAATTGCCATTTTTCTCTTTTATTAGTGTAGATAGTACTGTACAGTTATCAAAACAGGAGGTAAAAGTGGATACTGTTCTACTAAGCTACAGATCTCAGGTGAATTTCACCATACCACTGTTTTAAGCCTTTAAGGTATATGATTTTGACACACCAGCCTGTTTTTTTCAATTAATGATATTCCTATTATCCATGAGGGTACTGTGAGACCAAGGCCTGACTACTCAATGGTCTCACCACAAAAACAACCAGGGCGTTCTAATTTCTTCACTCACTGCTCAGGCCTATCAGAGGGAGAACGGCAGGATGCAATTTGGCTGCCCTGACCCCCAGGTAACAGCCCAGCATTCACTCGGAGGAGGGAGAGCACACCCAGGCACAATGCCACGAAACGGCCAGGAGGCCGAGGCTGGGTGGGTGTTTTCTATTAAAGCACAGCATGAAGAAAAGGCTCTGTCTTCACTTTAAACACCCACTCAAATGGGGATTATCATCTTATGTGTGAATAACTTTAAAATACATGTTTGGGCTTTAGTGCAGGAACACTTACATTTAGGACTTCTTCACCTGCTGTATTCAAAAGTAGTTATGTATTACCATTTTCAAGATGATGAGCTTACCAAATAGGACAAGGAGAGGTACAGGTACAGAATCATCTACTCAATTCCAAATGAATGACATCAGATGATACTTTAGTTAAGACAACAGAAGAGGATGCCCTGTGGAGGTCTCCCTGCGAAGTCTACCACAGAACCTCATAGAACACTGCAGACAGCAGGCAAAGCCACGCACACACGCCCCATACACTGGGACCCTGTCTTGTGGCTACTGCACAGACTTTAAAAGGCAAAGCAACATCTGCCTAAAGCTTCATATTCAATTCAGTGGACACTCTCTCTGTGAAGTGCTCATATTCTAATATATTTTAAAAAGATTTCTGAAGCAAAGTTTTAAGCTGAAAAGAATATAAAATATAATTGGGAACCACAATTACGCTATCATTTGTGCCATACAGTGGCTCTAACAAAATAATCAAGTGCTGAAAGGCTAAAATTGATTCTCCTATAGAAATAATTTACATAATTAAAATCAGATATACCTAACTGATAACTACAGATCATTTAAAATACACAGGCTTATTTTGGTTATAATGGCAACTGGATCGAAACTATTCTGAGATATAAATATAGAAAATTTCATTTCAATTGCAAGTTCCATAACAGCAACTTTGTGTGGGTTGATTTGTACCTCTTTTTGTTGTTGTTGTTGTTAAACTGCAATGTTGGTTTAATACTTGCCTTCTAAATAAGTAAGGTGGAAACAATAATGAGAATTTATAAGGAAGTCTTAATGAATGACTGCTGGTGATAAAGGAAATTTCATTTATTATTCTTGAGAAAAAGCAAGATGAGCTCAAATGCTGAGTCTGCTCAGTAATATTTGGGTTTTATAGTTAGGAAGTAATATTTTGGGGTATGTGTGGCCAGGTTTTACAGGAGGGGTATTTATTCTGATTAGGGGTGCTCTGAGTTTCTTGGATCTATGGTTTGATGTCTTTTTAGTTTGGGTTAGGGACAAAAGGTCCCATTCAGGTTAACAATATAAATATTTCACTGAATAGCAGTTACAATGAAATAGATTATTGTAATTGATATTCATGATGTTGGGTGTGAATCAACAACAAAAAAGGTGTGGTTACTTTTAATACTGCCTGCAAAGGCATACCCAGCTTGCCAAGTTTAAATATGGAACAATCTTCTTATGGGTTTTTATAAAAAATGGTTAACATGAAATAATTGAGGGACATACACTGACAACCCCCATTTATCTAGAAACAGATACACTGACCGCCTCTATCCTCAACGGCACCGAAGCACATAGTGAGCCCCTTGTTCTCACTGACCCTCGCAAGCCTCTCGTCCTGACTTCAGGAGAGACCTCCTCCCCACGACCTTGCAGAGTCCCCCACACGAAGAGGGAAGCCCAGCCTCGGTGCCCAAGTGAACCCTGGGATGCACATGGATATGGTGATGTCACCCCGTGGGAACAAGGAGGGAAGACAGGGCCTGGCCAACAGCATGATCCCAGCGTTCACGCTGGGCTCCCACAGAGAGCCCCGGAGTTGGGGAGCGGCCAATGGGCTCCCTCAAGGATGATGCTCAGGTGACAGCAGGTGCCCTGGTAAGCTGTGCTGAGATACCAGCCGTGTTTGCTCGGCTGCAGCGAGTGAGGGCTGCCATCACCGGTGCTGTCTGCCAAGACAGTGCTCCAGGGCCGCACCAATGCTGTCACGTCGCATATTTAAACCAAACAGATGAAACAAAACCAAAATGCTCATGAATGACCAGGAAGCAAGTCTAAGGAACAAGTAAAAATAAAGCTAAATCCTTTTCCCCCTTTTCCAAAGGAGGTAACTTACATAGCATGAATTTAAAAATGAGTCCCTTGAAATAAAATAGTGGCAGGATTTTAAATCGACAAAGGAATTGGGAATCCTTATAGGTTTTCACGGTGCTTTTCAATATACACTTGTGCTTTGTAATCTAATTAAACTTAGGTGGCCAGCTCCCTCTTCTGTCACTGTTTCACCAAAAAGTCAGTATGACTCATCGTGGGAATCCTTTGATTGATCACATTTATCTCATTTAGACACAAACCTGCCTAAGTGGGAAAGACATGCTTAAGAGAAAGATGACAAAAGAGGAAAGAAGACAAAGACAGAAACGTGCTTTTCACTGTTTCTTGACAGGGACCCTAACCCACTGCCCTCCGAGCGGCAGCATCCTGACCTTCAGCTGAAAGTAACAGAGCCTGCAAGGAACCGATGGGTGTGCTGGCAGCTGCACCCCGAGGCTCCACGCAGGTGCCTGGTGGGCTCACAGGTGTGAATGCGGAGCTGGAGGGGAAGCAGCACAGAAGCCACCCGCTTTCACCCGCTTCCCATGTGTCCCCTCAGGCCCTGGCTCGCATGATGCTCCTCCTTCGCTTTCACCACCTGTCTTTACCTTTTTTAATTGGCAAAACTATCAAATGCAAGCATGCTCTAAATATTTTGTTTACTGATTGAGTCTGACCCAAAGGTAGGAGGAATTTCATATTTTTCCAGTTCTCAAATTTCTCAAATGGATCTCTCTCTTTCAATAGCCCTGGAAACAGGAAAATGTTACCTATTACTTTTATAAATTGAATAAAAGGACACTGTGGGACTCTAATTCCTTTCCTTTTGCATGAAGTGTCCCATATTTTCCAGGATGCAAATTACAAAGTCAAATGTTCCTGTAGTTTTTGAATTGTTATATGATGCCGGCTTCATTATATGATTTTGCTAAAACCTTAATCGGCATCTGAGACTCTGACCTCACTGGCAATCTGGACACTTAATAAATACTTTGCTCCTATTTCCAATTGCTTTTAATCAGTTATATTTAATTTAGGCACAGCATAGTGAGGTGGAAATCACACACACACATTTTTGCTCATTTCCTTCTCAATCTTCCATAGGCCTTTACAGGGACCTGTGTCCTGGCTGACATGTGTGTCTCCAGAGACTGAGCACCCAGCAACTTCTAAGCCGGCACTATTATCTTGTTCATATCAGTAAAGGCTGAGAGAATTTTGTTGTGGATGGGATGGTGAGTAACATTTTAACAATTAATAAAATAGGAATCAACAATAATAAACAAGCTATTTACTCTTCAACTTGAAAACATAGCTTTTATAAGGTATTGGCCTTTAAAAATATTTGTAAAATGTAAATGAAAAACCTAATTATTTTATACACTGTACTATAATTGAAATAACTCACCAGTCCCTGATTTCTATTACAAAACTAATTTCATCTTAGGAAATCATCAGCACAATGTTAGTCTTACATGACCAAACTGGTTTTATTTTCATTTTGCTTCAAAGTTGCATCTGAGCTTAAAGCCTGCATTTCTACTAGTTACTGCTTTGCAAATTTGTAACAGCTCGTGGCTAGAAGAAAAACTATTTAGACCTAAGAGCATCCTTATTAATCCTTTACACTGTACTGTCCACTGGTTTTGAATACCCAGACAACGGAAAAAAATGACATTCCACAAGAAATTTTATCATATCCATTCAAAATATGCTTATTGTTTATGTAAAGCTCAGTAAGAGTAAACATCTGTTATAGTTTTGAATATACTTCTAAAAGAAACGAATTAGAAATAAAACAGTGTCTACACTTGTCCAACTTTGCATTGAACTTGAAAAAGAATGTAACCCTCAAACAATGAGTAATTAGCTATGAACCCTGCTGTGTAGCAGACAGACATAAGGAATGTAAACATAAATACAAACAATCAGAAGACAAAGCTCCTTCCTCCAATAAGCCAAGACCATGAGGATTAAACAAAACACGTGAAGAATGTGGTCTGGCTCCACTCACGCCATAAACTCTCCGCTGCCCGTGGTGGGTCAGGAGAGGCGGCTTGCGCAGCGAACACTCCAGTCCCTGCGCACGTGCCACCCGCAGGACCAGGCGGAATGGGAGAGCCCGTCTGAGAAATATTGTGGCCGGGGTTTTTAAGCTTTATGTCTTCAAGTTAAGAAATCAACACAATTTGCAGAAACACCTTCACTAAGCTAATGTGATATAATATGACCTCACCTTTTTAGCAAAATTTCAGCACATGGAACAGCAAAAACATCATTAAAGACATCATGCGCTGTGTGCAGAGTTAGAACATCAACTCTGGAGTCAGACTACCTGGGTTCAAATCTTGGCTGTACCCCTTAATATTTAATATCCTGCAGCCCTGGGCAAGGCACGCAGATTCTTCTTCCATTTCAGCTACAGAATGAAGACCAAATAGCACCTGCCTCACAGAACTGCCGTGAGGATGACTAGGAGCTGGTCCATGGAAAGTGGTTATCACAGTATCTGGCACACTGCAACTTTGAGAAATGGGAGGTATTCTAATAGTTTTTATGACTACGGTTATCACTGACAATGCCAACATAGTAAAAGGGTGCTGGCAGGAAGCCGAGGACTGCGGCTACTAGATGAAAGACAAGCTCTCTGAACCCGGGTTCCTTGTTTAGTGGGGATAGCAGCAGGCTGAGCTCTCTGGGCTGTGTGATGTGAATGAGGTGCTAACGAACGTACAATTGATCCTTGAACAACATGGGTTTGGACTGCGCAGGATCACTGATACGGGGATGTTTGTTAAAAGAAATATATTTTTATTGATTTCAGAGAGGAAGGGAGAGGGAGAGATAGGTAGAAACATCAATGATGAGAGAAAATCGTTGATCAGCTGCATCCTGCATGCCGCCTACTGGGGATAAAGCCTACAATTCAGGCATGTGCCCCGACTGGGAATCGAACCGTGACCTCCTGGTTCACAGGTCAATGCTCAACCACTGAGCCACACCTGCCGGGCTACGTAGATTTTTTTTTCAATAATATACAGTTGACCCTCTATACCCCTGGATTTCCCATTCATGGATTCAACTAACCATAGATCAAACACAGTATTTGCAATCAACGTACACAAAGGGTCAACTTAAGCTATATGCAGATATTCAACTCTCTGGGGTCGGTGCCTCTGACCTAATGCTTTTAAGGGTTAGCTCTATAGTGTTTCGCCCAGGGCCTGGCATATAACATCTACTTACGACCATCTGATTTTTTAAAATAAGTATTCAGGTGATGATACATGCATAACTTAACTTTTATTAAAATGCTAGGCATTGTGATTGAAGGAGGGAAGGAGGGAAGGGCCTACTCTGAACCTCTAGGTGGACAGAAATGCCTTCTGAGGTGACCTGGTCTAAGGTCTGGGTAACAACAAGGAGTAGGACGTGAGAAAATCAGGGGGGGAGGAGGGAAGAGCTAGAATGAAAGCTCGATGAGGGGGGAGTTTGTCAGTCCTCTTCATCACTGCATCTCCGGACCCTAGAAGATGCCTGGCCCATAGGAGGCACTCAGTAATGAGACGCAGCATGAATAAGTAACGTATATTTCAGCAGAGGGCACAAAAAATGCAAAGGCCCTGGGGTAAGTACCAGTTTGGTGTGTTCAAAAAGAACAGAGAGGAGAGGCCCACAGGGCGCAGTGCAGTAAGTGGACACAAGGCTAGAGTGTGGCAGGTGCGTGGCATGGGATAGTCAGTGAGGCAGGAGGGGCCAGGTGACAGAGGACCCTGTAGTCATAGTTTAAATTCGATTTTACTCATCTTTCAAAGAGATGGCACTGAAGGGTTTTAGTAGAGAGTGGTATAACCTGGCTTATTTCTTTAAAAGATCACTGTGGCTGTTGTGAAGAGACGTTTCAGGGAAACAGGAATGGAATCAGGCGGCCATCTGAGAGGCGACGTATAGATGTATGGATCCGAGCAGGGGATGACGAGGGCTGGATGGTGAGGGAGAGGAGAACTGTGCAGCCCTGCTTGGGTGTCTACGTGGGCAAGCACAGCTGTCTGCACTGTTCACTGACAGGGACACTGGGGAGGAGCAGGGTGTGAGGAGAAAAGCGCCAGGAGCTCTGGTTCCCCAGGCATCCTAGTGAGGCTGTCTGCTGGGAAGCTGGTCAACGCAGGCCGTAACCCCGAGGAGGGGTCCATGGCGAGTCCTCCACAGGAGGTGGCGTCCAAAGTCAGGGACAAGATCAAGTAAGAAGCAACGTGTATATAAAGGTCTTTATCTTCCTGTTGGGCTGCCAGAAAGGTACAAACTCAACATAAATCGTAGCGGACATTATCTTCTCAGAAGTTCTGGACACGATTATCTCCTCTTACGACCCCTCCTCTTTATAGCATCTAGTATTCTCTTATCTACACTATTTCTGTCAGTATGCGTCCTATAAAAATGTCTGAGAAATGAGGTAGTGCAGTGACATGATTGGGAGCCCGGAGATGGCGTGTCTGTGGGTGTGAGCCCCTGGCAGACGAGAAGCTCCCAGGGCATCGCTATGCCTCATCCCCACACTGTGGATGAAATGGCATCCAGCTCAGAGCAGGCAGCACGTGGATATGGACAGCGTGTGTGGCTCCTCTGTAAATGGAAGGAGTGGAGGCCTTATTCGAATACGCTAAGGCTTCGTTCTAAGACGTTTTAAACAAATTTGGTGCCTAGTTAAATACCAATCAGTACAGACCAATGCTATAAGGGTAAGTTTTCAGATCCTGGATTCAAAGACTTCAAGCAGCAGGAAAAATAACTGCACCGGCTTTAAAGATGAGTGATGTCTGGACCCGTGGAAGCGGATTCAGAAAGGAGGCGTCAGTGCGGCTGCAGGGAAATGACTTTGGAGAACAATGCACAGGGGAGGGACCTGGGAGTGGGGAGTCAGGGAGAAGTGTGGACATCCTTGAGGACAGCATCTCCATGGCTTAGAGTTCTAGAAAGTTACACATTTCAGAGAACTTCAAAGATGCTTAGAAAATGACCCAAATTCAATTTGTAGAATGGATGAGAAAGCAGAGCAACTGTTAACTTAGTCCAGGCACAAGGTACTAAGAATCTGATAGAAAGGAGGCCACAGGTTCCAAAAAGTCTGAGTCGACCTAACTTGGTGAGTGATAGGTGGAGAAGGGCAAAGAAGAGACTCAGATTTTAATTTGGGGTCTGAGACCAAGCAGTCAGTATGACTCGATGAAACCTGGGAGAGCAGAAGACAGAACTGGAGAGGAAAGGCGGGGCCTTGGATTCCATGCCGAGTAGTCTAAGCTGAAAGTGGCCCTCCATCTCCCGACGCTACTCCTTACCATACACTGTGCATGCAGCCGCTCAAGTCCTGGCCCAGAACAACGTGTCTGGGTGCTATTTCACATAAACACAACAGAGAAACCTTCGTATAATACAACCTCTCTATGGTTGCAAAAGCAAAATGAAATGGCTAAAATCATAAACAAAAATAAAAGAAGTGCCAAAAATTGTCTACTTCTAAAAAGCACTATGATTTCACATTTAGATATTTTGTAAAAAAATTATTATATAAAAAGATGCTCAAAATTATTTAGCTATGAAAGAATTGCAAACTAAACCACAATGAGATACCAGTACACAAATACTGGGTGGCTAAATGTTTTAAAGACTCTACTAGCAAGCGCTGGCAGGGACGCAGAGCAGCTGGAATGCTCACGCACTGTTGCAGAATGGCACAGCCACTGGAAAAATGGTTCACAGTGTCCTACCAAACAAAACTTACACTTTCCCTCTGACCCAGCAGCCCTCCTCTTGCCACTTACCCAAGAGAAACTAAAACATGTCCACACTGATACCTATACGCAAATATTTATTGCAGCTTTATTCATAATCATCAAAAATAGAAAAATTCAAACGTGCATAAACTAGCGAACAGATAAACAACTACAACCACACCACAGGGCACTACTTAGGAACAGACTGCTAGTACAGGCAAAACATGAATAAATCTCAACAGCCTCATTACGTGGAAGAAGCCAGGCACAAAAGGCACAGTAGTGTGTGGTTCTATTTATATGGTACCCTGGAAAAGGGAAAACTACAAATATCCTATACATATTTTGGTTATGGTGGTAGTAATAAACATTTATCAAAACTCAGAAAAATATGGCTCAGTGGGTGAGTGTTGACCCATGATCCAGGAGGTCACAATTTGATTCCCCATCAGGGCACATGCCCAGGTTGAGGGCTTGATTTCCAGTAGGGGGCGAGGGCACAACAAATGCAAAGGCCCTAGGGTGAGTACCAGTTTGGCCTGTTCAAAAAGAACAGAGAGGAGAGGCCCACAGGACATAGTGCAGGGTGTGTGCAGGGGGCAGCCCATCAATGTTTCTCTCTCATGGATGTTTTCATCTCTCCATTCCTGCCTCTTCCTCTCTCTCTCTCAAAAAAAAATCAATAAAGCCGAAACCGGTTTGGCTCAGTGGATAGAGCGTCGGCCTGCGGACTGAAAGGTCCCAGGTTCGATTCCGGTCAAGGGCATGTACCTGGGTTGCGGGCACATCCCCAGTAGGAGATGTGCAGGAGGCAGCTAATCGATGTTTCTCTATCATCAATGTTTCTGACTCTCTCTCTCTCTCTCTCCCTTCCTCTCTGTAAAAAATCAATAAAATATATATTTTTTTAAAAATCAATAAAAACATATTGAAAAAAGGTTGAATCTTGCTATCTGAAAATTATTCTTCAATAAATCCAACTTAAAAAACAACTATAGCATCTTAACATTTGCTCAAAGACAACTGTTAAAGCTCAACATTGTTATCTATGATTACTCTGAAAAATTCTAGATATTTCTTAACTAACAAGAATACTACCAATGTCCTTAACACTGAAAAGAAATAAACCCCATGCTTCCCTCTCTGGGCATCAAAGCATTCTTATGCAGAGACAGGGAATAGGAAGTTAGAGTGCAGAGAGGGGTGAATGCCAGTTATTGAGACACTAATGAAGCGAGTCTTGTTTCTGGACAGCTGCTGGCTCCATTGTTCCTTTGTCACACGCAAAAAAGGGGAGCTGTATGCTCATGGAATGCGGCCTTCTCCTGGGAGCGCTGCTACATCGTGCCCGGAAACCGCCTGAGAGACCCATTTCACCAAGCACCCAAAGAAAAGAGTAAAAACCAAACACAACCATTAGAGACCTGTATTAGGTCATCTGTACCACTCCTTAAAATCAGAACTATCTCTAAATACATAACATTCCAGAGCTTATTTTTCATGATTAATGTTTTGTCTCATTTTATTGTCCTCACATTATGAACTCCGGAGTATTTTTAGTCTAGATAAGTCTGCTCTCCTTCAGGGGAAGCGGTGGGAGCACACCGTGGTTACCGACTGCCTCAGCCATGGGAGCAATGCCTTTACTTTCTGTGTTACCAAGGCCTGCCTAGACACTTTGCCATTTCATAGCTTGGTCATTTGTCACCCTGAACAAGGGCTTTCAAAGTCTTCTGATCATTATCCACAGTGAGAAATGCATGGTACAGTGCAGCCAGAAGGGAGATGCATGTGCATGCACACACAACAGCGAAGTCTTACAGAGCAGGACTCACCCTTACCACATAGGACGATCTCTGTTAATAACGTCCCTCTTATCACAGTCTTAAAAGGCTGGCAGACACCCATACAGTTCATAGCATGACCCACAATTTTTAAAATCATCGCATCAGAAAATGAAAAAATATGTCTCTGCATATTTGAAAACAGGTTTTTAAAAATTTCTGTTTTTAAACAACTGAGTGACCTTCCCTGAGGCTAACTCACAACTCAGCAGAAACGGCTCCTTCTCAGGGGGTTCCTAGGCCCATTGGGTGACAGCAGAGGGAAGGTGACAGAGCAGCACGCCCCCTGCTGCCCACCCTCAGATAGGGGGGTGAGGAGACTGGCCTAACAGTCAGGGCCTTGCTTTTTTCCCTTTTCATTTACCCTCATCGTCATTCCTTAATTTCTACACACACACACACACACGGAAGTGAAATAGAAGTCTATGGGTAGAGAAGAAACACAAAAGAAAGTAAAGCACAGTTTCCCTTAACACCTGAGGATTCAGTTACGCCGTTATGAAGATCTCTCTCAGTACCATAGACACTGAACAAGTTTAAAAGACTGAAATGGCCTGTAAACCACACGTAAAAAATATTTTCAACTCTTAAAAATTTTGAGCCCTGGCCAGTTTGGTTCAGTGGATAGTGTCAGGCTGCAGACGAAAGGGTCCTGGGATCAATTCCGGTCAGGACACATGCCCAGGATGCAGGCTTGATCCCCAGTGGGGGGTGTGACCAAGGCAGCTAATCAATGATTCTCTCTCCCTCTCCCTTCCTCTTTGAAGTCAATAAAAATGTATTTTAAAATTTTTTTGAGT
>NW_006383017.1:7365263-7366816 GCF_000327345.1 Myotis davidii | reverse complement strand
TGACAAATGTATACATTACTATATACAATACACAGGTTTAGAAAACAAGGTAACTGTAACTGCCTTCAGCGTCCCACTAACTTTCTGAGCCCATGTGAGTCGGATGATGCTGTGGTGCCCTTTGCGAGTGGAAGGGAAGCACAATATGAAGAAACCTTAGCTACTAAAATGACAAAATGAATATTTCTCATCACAAGTAATAAAGGCTTTAAAGACTTGGCACATTTCTGCTTAAGAGCTAGAGCTGTCTGCTCCTTAGCAGACCAAGTATTAGGGTTAAAAGAGAGGAAGGGATGGGGGGCAGTGGGGACAGCTAGAGAGGGAAAAAGAGCTGGAGTGGGGAGGCAGCAGAGAGGGAAAGGCCAAAAAATGTGGGCGAAAAGAAGGGGACGGGGAGAAGTCAGAGGGGAGAGAGGCAGAGAGAGAAGGGGGACAGGGAGAGGAGGAAGGAGGAGAGAAGATGAAGAGATATAAGAGTGGGGGAGGAGAGAGGGGAGAGAGAAGAAGGGAGTGAGAAGGAAAGGAGAGGGAGACCAGAGGGAGATGAGCGAGGAAAGGCAGAGAGGGCAAGGCAGGTGGAGGGGAGGAAGAGGGAAGAGGAGACAGAGTCACTGGAGGAGTAAGCTGAGGCAGGGACCAGAGGAGCACAGCGTGGACGTGGACGGGGGAGGTCTGCACCCTCAAGGAAGGAGCAACCACTCGATGCTGCAGGGGTGGAGGCTCCTGGATGCCTGATGTACACACAAGAGCAGCAAGGAGAAGAGTGATCTGCAGGAATGAAGCATGAGCGGTGGGCTCACCACCACACTACGCAACAGGTAGTGACAATTTGTTGTGTAACAAGAAGAGCTAGAATTACCAGGCGCTTTTCATGTGTCAGGCACTGTGCTAATAAGCACTTCTCAGGTTTTACTTCACTGAATCCTCACAACCCTATAAGACAGGTATTACTACCAACTTCATTTTATAGATGAGGCAACGCAAGTCCAGAGAAGCTGTGTAACTCTCCTAAAGGCACAGCTAGAATGAAGAAGCCAATCTGACTCCAGAGCCCTGTCTAGTTTTCTACCTAAAAAATCTAACTGCATTAATCTGCCCAGAGTACATTCATCCTCAGTATAATCTATTTGCTTCTAATTAAATGTTCCAAAATTCTAAAAATAGAACCCACTTCCATATATCCTAAAATAAAAGCGCCAGGATTCCAGTGGACCCACCCACCAGCCTCTTCAGAACCACTCGCGGACCCATGGGCCTGTGCCAGGGATACTCCAGCAGACCAGGGCCCATGTCACCAGCGAGGGTAATGTGGACTTTGAACATTAACAATGTGAGTGTATGTATGTGAGACCACAATTTTGAAGGAATTAACTGCCCATGAATTAATAAGGGCATTAAGTCACTTCTAAAATATTTATTCAGAAATTAAGTCTGACATAAGCTCTCTTGTTCTGCTGGAACAAATGATGGCCTTGGGCTTGACAGTGGCCACAGAAAGAAAATCCGTCTTCCATTCAGACAGGAAATGGCAGTGAGAAAAAAAAAATAAATGC
>NW_006383017.1:7356733-7357696 GCF_000327345.1 Myotis davidii | reverse complement strand
GTGAATACTCTTTCCACTCATCAACTCCTGATTTATAAATACTTGTCAGAACAATGTTCTGAGAGCGTAATAAGAAAAAAAGTGAATATCAACTATATAGAAAAGAGATAAAACACAAATACAAATCCCATTTCTATGTTTGCTAGTCAGTCAGGTCAGCAAGTCAGATAAATGTGTGTGTTTTCCAGGAAACAGAGGCTTTGGAAAGCTACTCTGTAAATGCTTCTCCAATGAACTCTTATTCATTTATGATCATAAAAAATAGCATTAAAGCCCAGGTGTTGAGAACTGTAAGTAGTTTACTTTGTACAATTAAATAGAAGTTGTGCTTTCAGAAGAATAATTTTGGGTACAGTTTAGGGCATTAGATGATGAGTGTAATAAACTGCCACCTTTCCCTCAGTTCTGTTACATAGGTTGGGTCTTGTTATATAATTTGTGAACACTCTACCACAGCTAATTAGTGTTTGACTATAACAACAATAGTAGTTTGTGCCTATCAGTCAGTTAGAAGAGAAAAGAAATAAACTTTAGGGTCTGATACAGATTTTAAAAAGCAATGCAATGGGGGAAAACGTTCACTAATAAAAGAAGGAACAAGAAATCAAGCCAGATTTCATCAGTCAACTTGGCTGCACTACCCTGGCAACCCTGAGCCCGTGGTGGGAACAAACTTGTTTTCCCACTCACAGGACATCAGCCACAGGTCGGCATGGTGCCCTCGGGCCGTGGCTGGTGCTCCGGTGCCTTCTCTTTCCCAGAAGAGAACAGACCTTATCTGAGACATGCCATTCCCAGCACAAAAGGCAGAGGCAAGAGGACTGATAGAAACTTGTCACAGCTCCTAAGCTGCATTCACCCAACTTGCCAACACAAGGCATAAGGCCAAGCCTGACCAGGGACAGGGAGGACTGCAAATCAGTTCCCTGCAGGCAGGAAGCTGTCTCTGCCTGCCTGTCTGAT
>NW_006383017.1:7350445-7354732 GCF_000327345.1 Myotis davidii | reverse complement strand
GGAGCAAGCAAGCCTCCTGATCCCTTCAGCTGCATGGCTGCTGGCCGCCATCTTTGCTGGCAGCTATCTTTGCTGGCAGCTAATTTGCATATCTTGCTGATTAGCCAATGGGAAGCATAGCGGAGGTATGGTTAATTACCCTTTTTGTCTTTTATTAGATAGGAGATATATATATTCCTGATTGTTTAAAAACACACAGGGAAATAAACCCAAGGGTCCACATAACATCAGCAGAAACTCTGGTACCTACATGAGGAAGTGGTAAAAATAAGCTGGAGAGAAGTGAGAAGCTCCACACCTGCATTCTAGAATGTTAGGCCATCTGACCCACCCGGGCCATCACAACTCGGGTGGCGGTGGGGTGAGAAAGGGAGAGAGGTTTACTATTGGGATTTTAACGTTTGTCGATCTACTCTTGTGTTCTAACCAAAACTATCTGACTAGATGTGTTTGTTTTTTCAATGCTGGCAGGACAACAACCTCCTTCTCAGGGGATGTTTACAGTGAGAAGATGCCTCCAATGGGATGTGCAAACACATTGACAGGCGGTCTCTGACTTAAGAGAGGGGGGAAGGAGCCTGACGGTAAGCTCAGTAAAGCCTCCGCTCGCCGTTAGGCCGTCGGCTGTGCTCAGTCCAAGTGTCCAATGGAGACCGTCGGGCAGCAGAACCCTGGCCTACGTGGTAATCATGGAACCAGGAAAGGTTCTTACGTTAATTAATGGACCCTCTAGTGTAGTTTAGATAATAATATTTTAAGTCCTTGCCATAGCTACATCTGTAATGTAGACTCGATCAGCGTCCTTCAAATGCAAACTATTATTTTCAGGTATTTCATAAATCAACCATCCTACAGTGTTATGACAGTTAACTCGTACATCCATGCATATATCCTGTATTTAGAAGTACTTTTCAATAAATTACAGGTAATAGAACACTAAAATAATGGTCTCTACAAAATAGTTTAAATAGAACTATAGAAATAGTACCTTCAAATAATAAATTCCCAATGACTTCATTTCAGTTTTTAAATCAGACCCACTTCCACCAAGTCCTGTGACACGAGTTGCTGTCATATATGATTCCACCTTGCAGGGTCCAAGAAATGTCAAAAGTGATGTAAAAACCAGAACCCAGACACAAATGGCACAGCAAACACATGTACATGTATATGTACATACTGGGGAACTTACCAGAAATTAAAAATATTTATGGTCTTAAAATTCAAATGACCGAAACAAATTTTACATTCTCTTAAGAAAATGCAACTTTGATGGAAAAAGTGAATGAGACAGCATTTATTTAACAAACATTTATAACTTCCTATAAGATTTAAGGCCCCACAAGGGAGGCAAAGATGAGTAGGGTAAGAAGACCTCAGGCAGGGGTCATCGCCTGTACGGGCTGATGGAAGATGCATGCCAAGCTTTGAAAATGGATAGTGTTCTGACAGGGGAAGGTAGATGGAACAAGTAAGTAGAAAAGCACAGATAAGAAAAAGCCACTGAGAAGCATTAACTCGTGTGGGTTAGTCGGCATATGGGAGATCAGCCTAGTGGAGCACACAGACAGGGGGGATATGTAGGCTGGAGCCTGTCATGGGGTACCACGAATGCCAGTCTGAAGTTCTGGTCCAGCACAGGGAGAATTTAGTGGCTGTAACTGGAGAGGGACTTAAGGCACAGTGGAGATTCAGGAAAAGGCCAGGAGGCTACTGCCACAGTGTGGACTCGAAGGAAGACTAGGCTAGAGAAAGTAACAGCAGAGACAGGAATGGTACGACAGATAGGTGTCACAGAGCAGCTGATGGAACTCTGGCAATTGAATGTGAGAGGGAAAAGAGAAGGCAAAGATGAGGACAGCGGTGGGCACCAGGAAAAAGGGGACCAGGACTTCAATGGCTGGGCTACAGTCTGCTTTTCCATTAACAGGATCAGTGACCTTGATGTCTTTTTTGCCTTATCTCTAAAGTAAAGCTATTAAACAACAAGATTTCATGAGCTCTTTCCCATATTCAAGCTCGGAAATGCTAAGGTTGTGAGGTTTAAGTTGTGTCAGCTGAGAAGTCTGGCGCAAGGGAAGTCACGAGGTGTACCACTGAAACAGAGGACATTCCACGTGCCTGTGGACCACAGATGCTCCAAAAATGATTTTATAATGACTGTAAATTATAATTGTAGTTTGTTTTCTGGATTGCAACAGGGTTAGTGGAAAGAGCAAAAGCTATGAAGCCAAACAGACTCTTGTCAAAATCCAAGATCAGCCAAATGAATTTGAGCAAGTTACCAAATGACCCTAAATCTCAATATTTAATTCACAAAAGAGAGGCACTACATGGGAGGGTTAGAGATGTAAAGAGCTGTTTGGCTGACAAGGGATATTCAATGAATGTAGCTTTCCCATAGATGGCTACAAAAGACATTATTTTATGGTTTTTAATCTTTCCACTCCTTCACTGCTGTTGTCATTTAAGATATTTTATTTAATAAATAGAGGAGTAAAGGTTTTATTAGCATAATCTGTGGCATTTGCAAATTTCTATAATGTTGGACATGCCAATAACAATTATAGAACTCACAAAGCTGCTGGCCAATCCAAACAGATGTTTCCTTAAAAAATCCTCGTGGCTCAGCTGGTTGGAGTGTCGTCTCTTACACCATTTGGTTGCAGGTTCAATCCCCCGTCAGGGTGCATACAGGAGGCAACCAATTGATGTTTCTCTCTCATATCGATGCTTCTCTCTCTCTCTCCCTCCCCCTTACTCTCTCTCTAAAAAGTCAATTAAAAACACACAAACATCATGGGGTGAGGATTAAAAGATAAATAAATGAAATAAAAATCCATCTAAATTTCTCTCTGGCTCCTGATCCATATGTTCAACTGCCCACTCAGTATCTCCCTAGCTCTCTATCGTGCAGGCCACTCACTCAGACTCGGTGTCCCTCACTTGGTCTCACCTCCCATGCTCCAGCCTCCAAAGCCCACCCTCGCCTGGGTTCCCCACCTCAATCAACATGGGCACGAGGCACCAGGTGACTGTGGCAGAGAACTGGATTGTCCTTGGCACCTCCTTTGTCCTCACATGCTAGTGGCCAATCCTTTCCAGTCAATTTAAATCTGTCTGCTCTCCTTAATCTGGCTATTTCTCTCCAGTGCACCGTAGTCTAAGCTACCATTAACTGGAAAACTGCCACAGCTTGACTCATCTCTGCCAACCTCCTTTCCATTCACCTCCCACTCCGCTCCCCCACATCCATTCTACAGAGAAGCCAGAGGCAGCTTTAGAAAAGCAGGCCAAGAAACAAAACAAGTGACCACCTTCTGTTTAAAGCTTCCTGTGATGTTCTATTGCTTTTAGGACGAAGTAAAACATCATTCATGGTTTTCAAGGTTCTGCATGAACTGGCTTATTTCAAGCCACCTGATCATCCTCCATGCTCTCAGCTACTGGCTTTACCCCCGAGAGCCTTCACATGATCCCCTCTGCCTAGACCACTGATGGCGAACCTTTTGGGCTCGGCGTGTCAGCATTTTGAAAAACCCTAACTTAACTCTGGTGCCGTGTCACATATGGAAATTTTTTGATATTTGCAATCATAGTAAAACAAAGACATATTTATGATATTTATTTTATATATTTAAATACCATTTAACAAAGAAAAATCAACCAAAAAAATGAATTGGCGTGTCACCTCTGACACGCGTGTCATAGGTTCGCCATCACTGGCCTAGACTGTTCAGCCTTAATGAACCCCTTTTTGCCTAATTGCCATTCACACCTTGAATTCATAACAATAGCAGCTTCCAGGAAAATACCATGATCTGATCCCAGATTAGATCTTCCCGTGCTTCACCTCTGAAATACTCATTATATTCCAATTAAACAGTGTCTGTTTCGCCTACCAGGCCATGAGCAAAGCATGGGCAAAGGGCAGGGACTATACTTGTCTTATTAATAGATGTCCCCTCATGTACAATGTCTTGTTCATATGGAAGATTGAGCACACATTTGTATAAATGAATCAATAAACCATCCATCCATCCATCTATAAAACCATCTATAAAATCTGACTCTTGACATACAAACATGGGTAATGCACATCACCCCACCTTTCCTTATAATTTTTACCTTTTATTCTGGTTATCCTTTTTACTGAATATATGCCTTAAGTCTCTCACTCAGATCTGTATGAGTGTTCTGAAAGAAATGTTTGTATTGTAATTGTGGAAACAGCAAACAAGACCAAGATAAGGCAAGGTTGGCCAAGGCAACCATCCAGAGAGAGAG
>NW_006383017.1:7332406-7349899 GCF_000327345.1 Myotis davidii | reverse complement strand
GAGAGAGAGAGAAATGGGAGGTGGGGAGGAGGTGGAAATCAAACTATTAAGGTGAGTAGTGGTATGTAGTATAGGCAGAAATAGGCAGGAAGTACTCAACTCCAAATTCCCATAAATTTCTCTTCACTTGCTCTTAAATGTAGGAAACCTGGTTTTATATAACCAACCTTACAAAGTGACGTGTGCGTACTGAAGTTTGACAACCACTGAGATAACGCACAAAGAGAATAAAGCGTGTGCAGATCTCTGAACAGCCACACCCGCCTGCCGTTAAGATGCTATCAAATCCCCAGGTGAAAGGAAGCTGAAGGTCTTCTAAAGTAGCCGGCTTGCCTGTGGGCTTATCTTATTCTGTTTCATTATGAAACCTCTTTAACTATAGCGTATGCTTATAGATAGAAGTGTTTGTTGTAACAAGCCTAAGTAGGTGTTGGATTTAAATCACGGTTTGCTAGATCAAAACTACAAAGATGCTGTTCCTTGGAAAGCAGCAGAAAAGAACACAGTCCACTGCTTCCTGTCCTTCCTGGTTGGCATTTCTCACCACAGCCCACGGAGCAGCCATGCACATGCCTTTGGGATCCTCCCAGGAGAGCCCGGTTTTCCTGGGCTTAGGCCTGTGGGTCTGTGGTAAGTTAAAAGACCACATAATGTTACTCTATGTAGTGGGACATCTTATCTGAACCAAGGCAACTGAACGCAGAAGAGGACGGGCAAAGCTGGATCAGGGACCAGGGCACACACAGCATCTGCCTGCGGGCCAGTGCTGTGAGGATACCATGAAGCTGTGATGAGCGGGCCCTGCCCCTTGCTATTCTTGCACTTCACCTGGTAGGCAGTCAATGCCAACATGCCAAGGGCAGGAAAGGGGAAAATGAGGAATTCCCCTACAAAATGTCTTTATGAATACAGGGGTAAAAGCACAGAAGCCATGAGTAAAATGAGAGACCAGGGGCTGGTCCCGTTGAGTAAATTACTTAGGAGTGTAAGCCAGGCTGAAAACACCCCCAGGTTAGTAAGTAACAGAGACAGTGACTCCATCTTTGTGATACTTGACTTTGAAGATGCCCTAAGCACTTCAACTATTCTACAAATGATAACATCCAAACCCCTTTCCCTGGGGCAGCACCATTTGCTAGACTATTCTCTGCAACATACCATTTCACTTGTCAAGCTAGGCATCAATGATGTGAGCGCTCTTCGGAGGGGTCAGTAGCAGACTCAAGCACAAAAAATAATGAGGGTCTCAAATACATTAAGGATGTGATTTCTAGATTTCCATGTTAAAAAGAAACTTAGAGACTATAGACCACTGTTCTCCCATATCCCTTAAAGAAAGGGTAAACTTTTTTTTGTTTCTTCATTTAAATATAACCAACTAAATTAAGATACACAAAGTCTCCTCTATGCCAGGACACTAATAAAGTCACAACAAAAATTTAACCTGACAACACCCTCTACTCACCTAAAGAGTTTACACGCGCTGAAGTGAAGTTGTTAAAGAAATGTACTAACCTGGAAATAGAATAACTGCTTTACCTAAACAATAATATTTTAAAAATACTGGTATATGCTAGGGATACTAGGCTTTGACCTACTGTCATATTCCACCAAGCTGTGTTTTGTCACACAATTATACAAAATAATATTTCTCACGCTGGATATTATAGTTTGCAAATGAACTACAACAGAATTTTTGCTAAAAGTATATAAAACAAAAAGGATCTCTCTAACAAGGGAAGACTAATTAATGCATGCCTTTGGGAGGAGTTTTAAGTTGGTTCAACCTTTGGCTATACTGACCAAGAAGAAAAAAGAGAAGATATAAATCGCCAAAATTGGAAATGAAAGGGGGACATCACATTTAAAGACTAAAAAACAACTTTGATGAAATGGACAGAATTCCTTAAAAAGTACAACTTACAAAACTCACACAAGATAAATAGAATACCTTAATAGTTCTATATCTGTCAAATATATTGAATATAATCCTCACAAGCCTTCTCACAAAGAAAACCCAGGCCCAGATGGGTTCACTGGTGAACTCTACCAAGCAATAGGGAGAATTATTCCCATTCTTACACAAACTCTTTTAGAAAATAAGAATATTTCCTAATACAGTTTATGAGAACTGCATTACCTACATACCAAAGCCAAACAAAGATATTCCAAGAAAAATCTACAGATCAATATTCCTCATAAACATAAATATAAAAAAACCTTAAGAAATTTTGAGTAAGTTGAATCCAGAAAAGTATAAAAATGATAATATAGTATGAGAGAGGTTTACCACAGAAATACAAGGTTTCAGCATTCTAAAATCAATATAAATTAATTTAAACAGAATAAAGAAATACATGATTATTTCAATAAATGCTAGAAAAGCATTTGAAAAAAAAAGTTAAACACCCAGTATAATAAGCAAACGAGGAAAAGTAGGGAACTGTTCCAAACTCATAAAGAATACCTACTAGTATAAGAAGCATATAGGGGACACATTTCATGGCAAAAGACGGCAAGCTTTCCCCAAGACTGGGAAAATGACAAGGATGTCCACCGTTGCCACCTCTACTAGTATTTAACCAGGAATAGCAAGGCAAGAAAAAGAAGAAAAAGGAATTCATTTTGGAACAGAAGAGTAAGAAGACAGACAACACCGAGAATTGGCAAGGATATGAAGCAACTAGAACTCACGCATAGCTCATTGGTGGAAAAGTATGGATCCTACTTTGGAAAAAGTTTGGCAGTTTCTCAAAAAGATAGAGAGAGGCCATATGGCCCTTCACCCCACTTCTAGGTATGGCCCACAAAGTCTAAAATACTTATTATCTGGCCCTTTATGTAAAAAATGTGTTGACACCTGTTCTATATCTCTGTCTTACTTGGGACGATGGGGTTATAAGGTTGCACGGATATCACAAAACTTATTGACTGATATATTTTAAATTGATAAATTGTAGGTAAACTATACCTCAATAAAACTGATCTAAAAGAAATAAATACTTTGAAGAGGACAAATCATGATGCAAATATATATATATCAGTCCAATTAGTTAAAAGAGAAAAAGCTAAGACACAAAATATTGAGCAAAAGAAATAAAATTGGGCTTTAAATGACCTTTAACAATTGAAACCATCTTCTTTAGATATAAAGCACTATTTCTTTACTTTTAGTTTCTAGAATATTAACTGTTTTGTTGTAAAGCCGGTTAGAAAACATGGTTTTAGGTTAGGAAACGCCCACAAAAGGCAAGACAACTCCATGTGGCCTCTACTGACTCTCTTTTTCTCGTCATCCCGCTCAATCCCCCTCAGCACCTCCCAGGACCCACCTGAGGACCAGACACATTGGCACAGCCTCATGCTGCTCCACAGAGAGAGGGAAGAGCAGGAATCTACACTTGCGCCTAATCCGAATGCCCACAGCAGCCAGTAGAGTAAATTCTGTTTCAAGAGCCTTATTTGCAATAGGAACTTTGCAAAGAAGTGAGTTTTATAATATGAAATAATTTGTGTCATCTTTATGTAATATAAACCATAATATTTAAAAACCAATAAGGTAAAAAAGAGCTCTGGGAGAAAGTTGTTCCTACTTAATCATAAAGCCTGACTAGAAATGTATTATAAAAACTTGCCAAAAATTGTTTATCAATAAATGTTTGATTTTCAATCATTAATAGAAACCCCAAATAACTGATGCACAGAATGAAATATTTAGGGTAGTAATTGATAAATTACCCACCACTGACTGAGTGCTAAGCTATCAACTGACTTACAAGCTAAAGTCATGCTGTATGTATAAAACTTCAGATGCTAATTCAACATTCATTTGCGCATGCTTATTTCTTATTAAAACCACATGTTGGCACTGATCATTTTATGGTTCATTTGAGACAAACATGCAGAAAAATTGTGGGAAATAAACAGAGCACTAGAAGTCTGTTAAAGGCGAGATAACTCCAGTGCAGCCTCAGTTATGAGGCTTTATGAAGCCTACGCTAAAAAGTATATCTGTGGTTGAAAAGAGGTTTGTCTTAAGAAAACACCACTGCAGCTCTTTAATTGAGATTAAAACTGTAGCAACCACTAACCAAGTTTTAATTTTTATCCCAGAAATTGGAAAACATGGACCTGTCACCAAATGTGCCACTTTGTCATGTGGGCAGGTTTTGAGCTAAAGACAACCGTGGCCCAAAAGACTCAGAAGAGCTTACTGCCTCCCCTGGAAGTGCCCACAGAATTAGACAGAGGCCTGGCCCAGGAGGAGACCATCACCAGCGAGGACTACAAAGACGATGGGCCAGGTGTGGGGGCTGGGAGTACCCAGAGGGCCTGGAGAGCAGAGTTCCATGTCCACTGACTCTGCAGGGCAGGGCAAAGCAGGCATTGGTCACCAAGCACTTGCCCTTCAACTTCCCGTGAATTGTCTTCCCTCCCTTCGAGGTCCCTCCCACCTTTTCCTTACCAAGGACGGCACAGAAGCCTTTCTTGGCCTGAAGATCTGTGGTCTTATTTCTGACTAGAGGCCTGTTGCACAGAAGTTCATGCACTGGAGGGGGGTCCCTCAACCCGGTCTGCCCCCTCTCACAGTCGAGGAACCCTCAGGGGCGGAGACAACCCGTGATCAGGGGAAGGCGATGCCCCCATCACACCTCTGCTGCGGCCACTGCCGGCAGCACAAGCCTCGGGCAGCCCTGGGCAGCTGGGGGGCTGAGGGGACTGGGTGCTGCCATCTTGTGGCTGTGGGCACTGCCATCTTTGAGGGCAGGGCAGTCAATTAGCATATTCCTTCTTGATAGGATGGGGCCCTGTATGTATTTAAATGTGTTTTTTTCTTCTCCTGTTAATCTGTGAGATATTAATGTGATTTTTAGACCAGCCAAAGAACCTAGAGGGTAGAAGTAAAATTTTTCCTCCCCAACAAACCCCATTACTTAACAACAGAATGTGTGCCAAAACTTAGATGATATCTTCAACTATGGTATATTTAAATTTTGTGGGATAAAAGCATCCAATGAAAAAAATATCTAAAGCATGTATTGAACTAGTGAATCCTATATAAGGGTAATATGCAAATCGACCAAATGGTGGAACGACCGGTCACTATGATATGCACTGACTACCAGGGGCAGACACTCAACACAGGAGCTGCCCCCTGGTGGTCAGTGTGTTCCAACAGGGGGAGCGCAGCTCAGCTCAGCCACAAACGGAGCCGACAGCTGGCGAGCGCAGCAGTGGTGGTGGGAGCCTCTCCTGCCTCCGTGGCAGCACTAAGGATGTCTGACATCGCCCAAGGGCCCCTCCAGTGCATGTATGTAGTGCACCGGGCCTCTAGTAGTGAAATAATACAAAAGATTTCTGCCATGAAAGCACTTTGTTATACCCTAAATGGAATAATTTCAGATTCTGCCTCCCATGCAACTATCTTCAAAAGGTTCAATTCAGACCACCTTGTATTTCAAAGCCAGTTCCTCTGATAGTTCTGAATCTTAATAGCATACCACTGTTCAAATACAGCAAAAAGCAATGAAGTAGACAGAAAGCTAACAAGAAAGTATACAGAATATCCCACAAGAAAAACAATTTTTAAAAAATTTTTTAAAACCACCTTTGCCATGGTTTCTACTACCCCACAGATTAAATAACAGCTGGCTTCCTCTCCCTCCCTGTGATTACTCATGTGCCCTGTCCCTACCCTTTGGGAACCCAGTTCAAATTAGCAAGCCTTTAAGGAATCTCTCTAATGTGGAGGGGATACACAATCAAGTATCAGCACTCCACAGCACAGCTCTCGGGCAGCCCGGCAAGAGGTGGCTGGGTGGGGGAGGGAAGCCGTCCTGGAAGGGGCAGCAGGGCTGCCGGCCACGCCACGCTCTCCCGCCACGCTGTGAAGGACAGGGAATGTGCAAATGGAGAGGAAGGCATGAACGTGGGTACATGTTATCTGGAGAGCTTGTTAAAACACAGACTCTGGGCCCTATCCTATGATTTCTGACTTTCATAGGGCCTGAGAATTTGCATTTATATCCAATCCCAGGGAATGCTGAAGCTGATGCACGTTCAGAGTGACGTGCATGACCTGTTTGGAGAATCCCAATTAGTTTCCCATGGTTGGGATACAGGTTGGCATTAATTTATAAGAAGTTCATTCCTTTTTACCCCCCAAAAAGTGTTTACCTTTTTTTTTAAGGCAGGCTACACACACTTTAAAGTTCATTACAATTGGGATAAAAATGGCCAATCTTAACATATAAAAGAATTAGAGGGTCTAATACTGTTTTATGTAAAATATTTTAATATAGAACAATTTTTTTAAGTCATTAAACTTGGGGCATTTTAAAACAAAGTTTAAAGCTTTCATAAAATATCTTTAATTTAATTTTAAACATTCAAGCGATTTAAAGTATAATCAAAAATGGAAAGTGTTAGAGAGACATCAGAACCCATGTGTGGTTTTGGTGAGAATGCAAAATGATGCGGCCACTGTGTTGGTCTGTTAGTTCTTCAAAAAAATAAACACAGAACTACTGTCTTACCAGGCAATCCCTCTTCTAGGTATAGACCCCAAGAATGGAAAGCAGAGTCTCACACCAAGACTTTAACCAACGTCCAGGGCGTGCTACAGGCAGAATGCTTGTGTCCCTCAAAATTCTAATGCCACCGTGATGGTGAGAGAAGGTGGGGTCTTTGCAAGGGCATTAGATAATGAGTGGAGCCCTTATGAATGGGGTCAGTGCTTTTTTTCTTTTTAAAAAAATATTTTTTATTGATTTCAAAGAGGAAGGGAGAAAGAGAATGAGAGATGGAAACATCAATGAGAGAGAATCATTGATCGGTTGCCTCCTGCACGCCTCCTACTGGGGATGGAGCTTGCAACCTGGGCATGTGCCCTGACCGGGAATCGAACCAGTGACCTCCTGGTTCATAGGCCAACGCTCAACCACTGAGCAACACCAGCCGGGCAGGATCAGTGCTCTTTATAAAAGACCCTGCAGAGCTCCCTTGCTGCTCTGCCAGGTGAAGATACAATGAGAAGTCTGCAGCCCAGCAGAGGGCCCTCACCTGACCATGCTGGCACCCTGATCTTGGATTTCCAGACTCCAGAACTGTAAGCAATAAATCTCTGCTGTTTATAATCCACCCATCTGTGGTATTTTGCTTTGCAGCCCAAATGGACTCCGATATTGCAGCATTATTCATAATTGCAAGAGGTGGAAACAACCCAAGTGTTCATCAACAGACGAGTAGATAAACAAAATGTGGCATATACACACAATAGAATGTTATTCAGCCATAAACGTAAATGAAGTTGTGATAGAAGTTGCAACATAGATAAACCTTGAAAAAAAACATTGTATTAAGCGAAATAAGCAAAACACAGAAGGACAGACATTGTATAATTCTCTTCTAGAATAAGCAAATTTATAGAGACAGAAGGAAATAGATTAGAGGTTATGAGGGCTTGGAGTGAGGAGGATGGAGAGTTATTGCTTAATGGTTACAGAGTTTATATTTGGTGTGACAAAAGAGTTTTTGAAACAGATAGTGGTGAGGGTTGCACAACTCTATGAATGTAATTAATGCTACTGAATTAGACTTTAAAATGGTTAAAATGGCAAATTGTATATTACATACATTTTACCACCCCAAAAAAGTTCAAATGGTTTAATCTCAATTATTTGTTCTAAAAGTCCACTAGAAATTAAATTGCTGCTATCAGTACTTTGATTTCAGTTTAACTAAGCCCTTATATTATAAAGACATGTCACAGTGGTCCTGCTTTTATCTACAGTATTTATTTGGGGTTTTTAAAATTTTATTTATTAGCACTGTGATACTTAGCACTGTGACACTTAGCACTGACACTTAGCACTGTGATACTTAGCACTGTGACACTTAGCACTGTGACACTTAGTACTGACCTTAGCACTATGACACTTAGCACTGTGACACTTGGCATTGTGATACTTAGCACTGATAGCACTGTGACACTTAGCACTGTACTACTTAGCACTGTGATACTTAGCACTGACACTTAGCACTGTGACAGTACTGACACTTAACACTGTGATACTTGGCCCTGTGACACTTATTACTGACACTTAGCATTGTGACACTTAACACTTACACTTAGGACTGTGACACTTAGCACTGTGATACTTAGCACTGTGACACTTAGCACTGACACTTAACACTGTGATACTTAGCCCTGTGACACTTAGCACTGACACTTAACACTGTGATACTTAGCCCTGTGACACTTAGCACTGACACTTAACACTGTGATACTTAGCCCTGTGACACTTAGTACTGACACTTAACACTGTGATACTTAGCCCTGTGACACTTAGCACTGACACTTAGCACTGTGACACTTTAACACTTATACTTAGGACTGTGACACTTAGCACCGTAATACTTAGCACAGACTCTTAGCACTGTGATACTTAGCACTGACACTTAGCACTGTGACACTTTAACACTTATACTTAGGACTGTGACACTTAGCACCGTAATACTTAGCACAGACTCTTAGCACCGTGATACTTAGCACTATGACACTTAGTACTGTGATAGTTAGCACAGACACTTTGCACTATGATACTTGGCACTGGGACTTGCACCAACTGTGCTCTTACACACTCAGAAGGCAAAGCTCTCCCATATCCCACTTTTCTTTGACTTGAGCTTTAAATAAGGCTAAAATTTTCACCCTTTATTTTCAGCAAATTTGCATCCTGGTCGGACAGCACAGACCCATCTGCATAGCTCACTGTTTCTTCTGATAGACAAAACCAAAACACTAGCTTTTAACAAATGTATGTTTCATACACTGATCCAAATCGGCCTAGAGGGGAGGACTAGTGGAATAGCACACAGCTGAGAACCACTGCTTAGTCTAAACTGCTGCCCCAAACACCCGATACGAACAGCTGACCTGCGGAAGATGTCAAAACAACACAAGGAGCAGAGTCTCTGTGGTCTAGAGAGCACAGCCTCTGACTAAAGAGCCAAACCAACTGTGCAGGCAGGACCGTGCACTCAATACTGACTCATTTCCCAAGAAACTTGAATATCTGGATCTATGTTCGGAACCACTCAATCTTAACATGTTCACTTAAAGTTTTAAAAAACTTTATGGGCCCAACATTCTAGACCACTGCTTTGAAATCTATGGACTGGAAATTATAAAGGTAAATGAAGAGGCTCCATCCAAACCAACGGAATTCAGGGTGTGCCCAGCACATAAAATGGAGCACTGGTGACAGAGAATGACGCTAAATGAGAAGGCTCTTGGGGGAGGCCAGCAAGGTCCAGGGCAGCTCTCCTAACGGTGATGACTTCGTGACAACAATCAATCCTAACGAGCATCCCTCTGGACAGTGGTCGGCAAACTGCGGCTCGCGAGCCACATGTGGCTCGCGAGCCGCAGTTTGCCGACCACTGCTCTAGGACTTCAGATCCTGACTGTCAGGGCACTCTGCACACAGGGGTGGGCAAAAGTAGGTTTACAACCTTCCCAACAACCTTATGAAACCTCATCACACAGATGAAGAAATGAGATCAGTGAGATTAAATACCTTGCCTAAGGACACAGGACTAGTAGGCACTGGCGCGAAGATCTGAAACCGGAGGGCGAGGCTCCCTTCAGAGGCCACGCTCCTAACCTTGCTCTCAGGTCATGTCTGCAGGCGTTAAGTTCCCTAGCTCCCACCATCTGTAACCACAGATAAAGTATGTCCCATCAATCTAAGTTCTTCATGGCAACACTTCGATAAGAAAAGGCTAACACTCAGTGCATTCTGTCTAAACATGTATGGAATTGGAAGCATTTTTCCTAAATGAAAATGTTAACCCTCTGCTCTCTAAAGTTATCCTGGCCTAGTAGGCTTCAGTCCTTCTTGTTAGCTGAAGTTTCACATTCCTAATGATAGTTTGGGCATCTGCTTATGTAAGATACTGGCACCCAGGTATATGTGTCACAATACAAATCAAAAGACATACAAGAATTGGCCATGCCTTCTGACCATAGTGGGAAGAACTATGGCAAAAATTCTAAGACCCACCATTGATTTCTAGTGTGAAATTGTCCTACATGTGGCAGCTGCAGACACATTACATATGGCAGCATCCTTACCAACACTCTTTAAATGTATGTATTCAAAGTCCATAACGTCAGCAAACAAAATCATACTTCAGATTCCACTTCATTTTAAAACAAGAGTCCCTGCTGTAATAAATACAGGGAAACTGGCAGTTTTGACTTAAATTTAAAAAAGAAAATACAATTTTCTCCTTAAATAGGAACTCTGCTATTTGCTGTTCTCCATGAACCCTTTTTCTATTTCAGAATCAAAGGCTTCGAGGAAAGATGGAGTTCTGTATGCCATTCTTACAGATAAAAAATTGGTCCAATATTATAAAAATATATAGACTTTAGAGATGAAAAGAAACTTCAAGTATTTTAAATGTCATTATTCCCAAATCTTCTTCGAAAAACCAAACAAAATCTCATTTTAAAAACAGAAACTTAAACTGTTTGGGAAAAGAACTGTGCACACACAGAAGGCTAACAAGTGAGTTTTACAAGATGCTAACATACGTATGTTAGCAATCGTTTTAAAGAAAGTGCTAAAAGTATCAGTACTAATCCACCTTCCTTTAACACATGCTGCAGTCTAAAAGGTTTATATTTCCTACTTTCTCTCCACTGCTCGAATGTGGTATTGTGTGTGTGTGTGTGTGTGTGTGATGGTACAAAAAGGAAAAGAACACTCTCCGAACACCAGGCAAACACGCATCAACCACCATGGTGATGCCCCCAGGAGGGCATATTGAAATGCCCGCTAAGTCTTGGATTTGCAAAACAAACAAAAGCAAGAATCAGCAACAACAAAACTCAAGGATCCTTTAAGAAAGTAGTATGTGGAATTTAATTGTTCAAACTGTTAAAGATGATTCCTAGCTGGTTTGGCTCAGTGGATAGAGCATCAGCCCGCGGACTGAAGGGTCCTGGGTTTGGTTAAGGGCATGTACCTCGGTTGCAGGCTCGATCCCCAGCCCTGGTTGGGCTCATGTGGGAGGCAATCAATCGATGTGTCTCTCTTACAACGCAGTTTCTTTCTCTCTGTCTCTCCCCCTCCCTTCTACTGTCTCTAAAATATCAATGGTAAAATATCCTCAGGTGAGGATTAACAAAAAAACCACCACAAAACAGTTAAAGATGAATCAGAAAACATTACTTGAAACATATGCAAATAAAGATGAATTTTATTTGAGACTAATTCAGTATTTCCTTTAGAAAAGAATAAAGTTCAAATCATATTTACCAATGTCAACATAAGAAAAATTTGAGCATTACAAAAGATCTCCCAAACTGCAGTCAATGGCCCACTCACGCCAAGTAATATTGGTAATGGCTGAACTCCAGTACAACAACAACAACAAAAACCAGCCTACAAGTCTACCCAAGTTCACAGTAACAGGATTTGAGCTATAATTAAATTTGATTAGTTTGGTTCAAACCTCAAGTTCAAAAGAATTATCAGCATGAATGGATGAAAAGCCCTTTTACACGGGCATTCTGAAAATATGAAAGGGGCTGACACAGCAAGCATCAAAGACTTAAAAGCAATTGACCCTCCCCAGAGCAAAGGAGAAAAGCTAACAGCTGAAACTCAGATGCTGCGTGCAAAGAAAATAAAATTCCAGATGGTTCAAGAAGCCTGGTCACTTATTAAATATTAAATACTATTATTTTTAACTGGTTTTTGCCCAGGGATAGCCAAATAAGTCATCTGTAAAATGTAAAAACTGAAGCAACTACATATTCCCTTTGTAAAAAATTGCTAGCATGAGGAAGGGTCTCCTCAAGGAGTTATAAGACATTCAAACAAGCCTGATGTTTAATAAAAAACAAAAACAAAACCACCTATAATCTAAAAAGCCAAAACTGTTTATCTGACGAAAAGGAGACCTCACAAAAGGTATCATATTATTATTTGGAGATATTTAACTCTTACTTTATTATAAAAAGTGACTCTTACACAGGCTCGTGCACACACACACATTTTTGTTTCCTTTGAATTACATATTTTGGGTGCATTTAAAAAAAAGAAAATGTAAAAAATATTTTTAAAAATTAGAAAGTAAAAGAAGTAAAAGTAACCAGCATAATACATTTGGCCTATAGAACTTTGTGGCTGAGAGCTAACACAGATTTCACAAGTAGTTTAAAATATAGTATTACAGGATTTTTTATATATGAAAGTTTATTGTATGCATTTAAATATATATATCAAAATGTGTCTATACATATTCACACACATATCAAATGAACTGTTTATATAAATGTATAAGTGTACATATAACAATGTAAGTGTGTATATGTATACACACACAACACACACGTAAAACCAAGGGTCCCTTTCAACAAAATGAAGTTAGTTAATTCAGTTGATATACACTGCATTTTAAGATGAGTTTTTATGTTAAAACTTTCATTCCTAGGCTGCATCTATAGACTTTGGGCCGGGGGAAGGGCAAAGACTATTCTCCAAGAGGTGGAAACTGTGTGCGCCAAATGAGGCAGGTGTGAGGTCTCTCAAAGATGAAAGCAATTCTCCAAAGAGCCTGCCCGCCGCCCGCACCTCTTCCCTGACAGGTCCAGCTTTCCAGTCCTCTCTGAGATTTACTACAAAGCACTCCGCCTGATCTCCCCTAACAGATGAGCGGTCTCGTGGTGCTTCACGCGAGGGGTTTCCAGCATGGAAAAAAGTCTAGTCAACACAGACCTCACTTGAATGGGTAAGAAAGGCAGCCACAGCAGACAAGCTACTGTGCCCCCTAAATGCTCTTTTCTTAAACTATTCATTTTATAAGCAAAATAATTGTTGATGTGATTCTTTTATTCTGAAAACTATTTCAAATTATTACTTTTAAAATAACTCAAAGTAATCCTCCACCAAGAAAAGAAAATCCCATGAAAAAATCAATCGTATTATTTACTTTTCTTTTTGTCCATTAAAACTCAATATGCTGCCTAGCTGGCTTGGCTCAGTGGATAGAGCATCAGCCTGCGGACTGAAGGGTCCCAGGTTTGATTCCGGCCAAGGGCACATGCCTGGGTTGCGGGCTCAATCCCCGGTGTGGGGTGTGCAGGAGGCAGCTGATCGATGATTTTCTCTCATCATTGATGTTTCTATCTCTCTCTCCTTCTCCCTTCCTCTCTGAAATCAATAAAGAAATATATTTTTAAAAAAACACTATGCTGAAAGTGACATAAATGTATCTTTCAAGAACTTCTCATTATATTAAAAAATATATACAATCTATAAAAGGTTTTACTGGCAAAGAAAAATATTAATTTCTGTTTTTTGTAATAATATCAAACATTTTTCTCCTGATTTACCAAACAGTTGTAGAATTTAAGTTTGTTCTTCATTTCAAATTAAAATAGAAAAAAGATCTTTTAACTGAACTTGATAGCATCTAGTCCCATGGTCCTCACACTTCAGGAGCATCAGAATCGCTGTGCTCTGAAGTACAATTGTGGGTACCACACACCCCCCCGCTTTCTGATTCAGAGGTCTGGGGTGGGGCCCGTGAGTCTGCATTTTTAAATGGTTCCCAGGTAATGCTGCTGCTGGTCCAGGGATCACTCTTAGAGAACCAATGACCTGGTCAATATTTTCTTTCTCTTTATAATTAACAAAGCTGGCAATGGGGGAAATGAACACTGCAACATGGTATATGGTATATTACTAATCTTTAACAAAAATAAAGGCTTTTGAATTTGATCCTTAGAATCAGAGAAAGTCAAGTATCACATGATCTCACTCACAGGTGGAATCTAATGCACAAAATAAACTGATGAACAAAATAGGTCCAGAGACATAGAAACATAGAACAGACTTTCGAGTCTCAGAGGGAAGGTAGAGGTGGGTGGGTGGGAAGAGGTCAACCAAGGAACTTGTATGCATTTATGTATACACAGACAACAGGGTGGTGAAGGCCTGGGGTGGGAGGGAGGGTTATGTGTGTTTGGAGAGAGAGAGAGAGAGAGAGAGAGAGAGAGAGAGAGAGAGAGAGAAGAAGAAGAAGAAGAAGAAGAAGAATAATAATAAGAAGAAGAAGAAGAAGAAGAAATAGATGTGCACATAAAGAAGACCTAGGGCCTTCGATATATAGGTCCAGAGACATAGAAACATAGAACAGACTTTCGAGTCTCAGAGGGAAGGTAGAGGTGGGTGGGTGGGAAGAGGTCAACCAAGGAACTTGTATGCATTTATGCATAACCCATGGACACAGACAAAAGGGTGATGGAGGCCTAGGGCAACGGGCTGGGACTGGCTAGAAGAAGTCAATGGGGGTGGGGGGGGATACGTAAATACATTCAACAATAAAGATTTAAAATAATAATAATAAGAAGAAGAAGAAGAAGAAGAAATAGATGTGCACATAAAGAAGACCTAGGGCCTTCGATATGACCTAGTCCAAGAGTCAGCAGACTCTGTGAAGAGGCTTTGCAGGCCACAGTGTCTGCCACAGCTACAGTCAGCGCACAGGCAGTCGGAGAGGAGGCGGACATAAGTGAGAGTGGCTGTGCGCCATAAAACACTGTAAATCAGGCTGTGGTTTAGCAAGGCCACAAGTCTACCAACCCTTTTAAAAATGAGAAAACCGAAGCCCAAAAGACTCAACAACTTTCACAGGCGAAAGATAGTGACATAATTACAACCAGAACTTGGGTATCCTAACGTATGATTGAGTAAAGAAGCTTCCGTTATGGTAGTACATTTTCATAAAGGAAAGCCACAAAATGAAATGTGTTGTAAAACCTCATGTAGTTTAATGCGCCCCCAAAGGAGTTTACTAAAAGAGTATATTAAGTATTCTCTAATTAATGCAAGACATTGTGACTTAACATTTCTAATTCTAAATAGGAGGCTTGCACAGTACAGGACTCTGGCTGGACTCCTGTCACACGGTGTCCCTGCACCTTGCACTTGGTTGAAGCAGGGCCTGCAAAGGAGCCCGCTGATTAGGGACTGTGGAGAGCAGAATTCAAGGGTTTCTCAGTCCCTACCCACTTGGTTTTTCACCTCTCTCATCCAGTCCACCATCCATCCGATGCCTCTCCTTACCAAAAGATTCCCAATGATGCCAATGTTTTCCTACACGAAAACCAGAAGAGGTAGGAAATTGTGAAACTTAAATTAAAAACAATGTTTTGTGCACACTAGTAGGTTTGCTCTTAATTCTAGTTATTAGATAATTATTAAAGTTAAAAAGAATACCCAGCTAATAAAAAAAGCAAATATATTATCTCTACCACACAGATGGCTAAAAATATGTGATTATATGTATATACATATATATGCATGCACAACATGTAAACACATAATTTTTATGCTTTCATAGTTGCCTAAGCTTTTACTCTTAAAACTGACATTTAAATAAGTGAATATATTTTAGCAAATAATAAAGTAAAATTGGTTTGCCTTATAACTATGCCAGTTTATAAAAAGTAATAAACCTATGGATACATATTATGGAAAATAAAATATCCTAGCTTTAACTATCAACCACAAAAACATTTTCTCTAAAATTACTACAAAGTTACAAGTATGTATATCCAATTCAGGATAAGAGTGATGGGCCCTAGGTCTGAGACCAAGTTTTAGACATGTTTGAAGTATCCTGAGCCACGCAGGAAAAGCATCTGCTATTTACAGATCAAAGTAACCGTGAGCATCCTAAAACAGGCAGAGTGAAAAATGCCCAAATCTAATTTCATCCCTGTCCACACTCTCCTTTGAACTAATAATTCAGAGAATTGGTCAGTATGTTGAACTAATTAGCATGCTTAACGCTTGCCAACTTTGATGGCTCTGATTCTTTAAGAAACCATTTTAAAACAGTTTTAAAAACACACACACAAGCAAATTTGAGAAAATACAAAAACTCGTCCAAGTTGACAAAGTCACAAATGTTGAAGAACACCTTAAAAAGCCCTAAGTATGAATGACACCTACTTGATGCTCTCTAAGCTATAAAATGGGTCATAAATGATTTGGGGTTTTGCTTTGTATAAAATGAATTCAACATTTATTTTCTCCATCCAGTCATTTTTCATGAGATTCAGCATACATCTAACTTTACTTCACTTTAGGAATCATGTTCCTGATAACAGATTAACTTAGGTTTTTAGTTGCAATGAGAGGAAGTTCATTCAGACCTTTTAAGTGAAATCCCACGCATAGGAACAAGAGCAAAGTGTGTGCCTTTACTGTTCCCGCAGTAGAGCCTCGTGGGCACATTTGCTATAAAGATCTTCCTAACTTTTGCTTGCAGTAATCAATGAAAGCCCATCATAAATAGGTCATTAAGTACTAAACGAAGAATGTTAATTAGCTAACATCTCCATAATCTTTTTTGGCCTACTACCAGGTGGATTTTTTAAAAGCTCTTGTATTTAATGTTGATATTCTAAAAAGACCCATTCCAATAATTTACATGAGAACATTACACAGAACCTTCCAAGCAAATTTCACCTTGGCTTGAAATTTTATTTTCCCTTCTAATTTGAGGCAAGAGTTGGGCACTTAGAAAAAAGGTTAATAAAAGTCCCAACCCCAAAGGGGGTTTGGTACAGGGATTACCGGCAGGAAGTCCAAGCTCAGTGTTCTAGTACCACTGGAAGTACAAGGTAAAAATATTCCTTAAAAAGCAGTTAGCATGCTTTTTTAAGAACACTTCCCAAGATTGACACACCAATTCCATTAATCTTCACTGCCTTTTTCTATTTTGTAAAAGGATTGCCGAAAACTCAACTCATTCAGCGACAAGGAATTACCTCAGACTCACTAATTCTTCCAATACTTGCCAGCACTTTAGCACTTTCACTATTATTTCAGCTACTGATGACCTGCCTCACAGATGAAATAGGTGCCCTTCCAACCACAAATTACAGAAGCCTCTGAGGATGGAGCTTTGGTCTCTGTCTCATCCACACACAGACTCCATAGCTCTGTACCGCACTCCATGCGGGTTTGGGGTGTGCTAAAAATAACAGCTATCACCTCACTAACAATATTTTTCTCACAACCACAGTGAACTTCTTTTGGGCTGCAGGATGCAAAGAAAATTTCCTTAATCTGTCTTTTGCATTAAAAGCTTCACATTAATTCTGTGGTTTGTAGACTTTCCATTCTAGAAGGCGGTGCTAGATTAAAGAGTCAAACAATCTGAGTTCTTGGTTTACCTGCTCCAAAAACTAGCAAAGTGAGCTTGGTAATCATTTCAGATCTTGTGTTTTATAGAATACTAGTGGCCCAGTGCACAGATTCGTGCACAATGAAAGTAAATTAATTATTTTATTTTATTTTTTATTTTTATTTTTTTAAATATATTTTATTAATTTTCCACAGAGAGGAAGGGAGAGAGATAGAGAGTTAGAAACATCGATGAGAGAGAAACATCGACCAGCTG
>NW_006383017.1:7315983-7331528 GCF_000327345.1 Myotis davidii | reverse complement strand
TATTTTAGTATTGCTATTCACCCTTCTCTATAATAGAAGTGTCAACCAAATTCACAATCGACAATGACAGATGAAAACACACAAGTGCAATTGGTGCCAGTGAGAGCTTTATATGTATTGCACATGTGCGAGTCAACATTTTTAAATTGCCAATGTGTGTCATATGTATCAGCCTGACGGTCGGATGGACTATATATATTGTGACGAGGATAACTCTCAAAGCAAACATGCTTCATGCTTGGGTAAAATAAAACACTAATAGCACCTTTTCCTTTTTCAAATTAGTGAATGTCAAGTTTACTTTACTATATAGCAATGAAAGAGCAATAACAAATAAATCAAGTGGCACAATCTAGCTAAGAAAATAATATTAACTATGCTGAATCAAACTTAGATGAAGAACTAAGCTTTTAACATTGGATACATTGATGTATATATATTAAAGGTAGATTAGTTCAAGAGAAAATAGGTCATTCTTACAAAAATAGAAGGAAAAAGTTCAAGAGACATTAGTTTTGAGATGTTTTCAGTCAGTCCTTCCTATCAGCTCTTTTTTTTTTAAAAGAGATGATTTAGAAGAAAAAAAAGATAAATGACATAAACTTGGGGGGGGCTTATTAAACAGCCCTTCCTATCAATTAAAAATGGAAAACAAAAGGAAATGTCTTAGAAAATCAAAACACCATCTCTCAAGACTGAGATGTTCAAAAATACGAACACAAATACCTGAGTAGGAAAGAAAAACATACACGCTGCTTGGCACATAACCAGACAAATTTGTTCCAGGTACAAACCCACACAAATATGGCCAATGATCTATACCAAAGGGATGAAAGCACTTTAACTGAGAATAGACAATCTTTTTTTTAAATATATTTTTATTGATTTCAGAGAGGAAGGGGAGGGAGAGAGAGATAGAAACATCAATCATGAATGAGAATAACTGATCGGCTGCCCCCTGCACACACCACACTGGGGATTGAGCCCACCACCCGGGCATGTGTCCTTGACTAGAATCAAACCCGGGACTCTTCAGTCTGCAGGCCAACTCTCTATCCACTGAGCCAAACTGGCTAGGATGAAAAGACAATCTTGGAACAACTAGCCATTCATATGCAAAAAAAAAACCCTCAACCTAAACCTTACACTTCAAATAAAAATTAACTCAAATGAATCATAGATGTAATTGTCAAACATAAAATGATAAAAGTATTAATTAGAAAAATGCCTTAATGACTTGGAGTTAAGTAAAGTTCTTAAACATGACACTCTAAGTACAATTCATAAAAGAAAAAGTTGACAAATTGGGCTTTACCAAAATTAAAACGTTTATTGTACAACTAATACTATTCAGAGAATGAAAATGCAAGCTATAGGTTATCAGAAATTATCTGCAAACCAAATACATGCCAAAGGACTAGCACTCTAAACATATAAAGAACTTTCAAAGACACTGGAGTAAGAAACAAGCAACCCAACTGAAAATGGGCAAAAAGCCCTGCTTGTGTAGCTCAGTTGGTTAGAGCATCATCCTGGTAAGCCGGGGTAAGGAACCTTTTTTCTGCCAAGGGCCATTTGGATATTTATAACATCACTCACAGGCTATACAAAATTATCAACTTAAAAACTAGCCTGATACATTTGGTCAAGCACTTAATTAACTCGCCCCAAATGCCGTGGCAGGGCCAGACCAAATGATTTTGCGATTCAGAGGTTCCCCACTCCTGCCATAAGCCAAGGTTGCAGGGCACATACAAAAAGCAACCAATGAATGCATAAATAACTTAAATAACAAATTAATGTTTCATTCTTTCTCTCTCTCTAAAATTTTTTTAAATGGGCAAAAAATACTTCACCAAAGAATACCTAAGGATGGCGAATAAACACATGAAAAGACATTCATATTATTAGCCATTAGGGAAATGAAAATGAAAACCACTATAGGATATCATTACACACCTATTAGAATGGCTGAAATAAAAAATTCTGTCAAAACCAAGTGCTGATGAGGATTCAGAACCTACATTGCTAGTGGAAATACAAAATTATACAACCACTATAGAAAAGAGTTTGACAGTTTTTTATAAAGTTAACATGCACTTGCCATATGACCTAGCAATCACATTCCTTAATATCTACTTTAGAGAAATGAAAATGTATGTTCAAACAAAAACCTGTACATGAATATTTATACCAATTCTCTTCACAATGGCCCCAAACTGGAATCAAGCATCCTTCAATCAGTGAAAGTGTAAACAAACTATGGTATAGCAAAACAATGATGGCTCTCAAAGGCATTATAACAAAAACGAGGCTCAATAGGTGGCATTTGGTATGATTCCATTTAAATAGCATCCTCAAAAAAAACACACACACTATAGTGATGGAGAACAGGTAGTCATTGCCTGTGGTTAGAAATAGGGAAATGGATATGACTATGAAGGGAAAGCATAGGGAGTTTGGGGATGATGGAAATGTTTTGTACCAATTGTGCTGCAGGTGAACAAATTTGCATGTGTTAAAATTTACAGCTCTGTAAAAGAAGTCAATTTTACAGTATGGCACCTTAAAAATAAACAAACAGTATTTATTTCTTATTCTTGCCTGAGATAAATATGACAATAGGAAAATGGAGAGATAAAAACAATGCACTTATTTTTAAAACCTTTTCTACCCAATAAAAGAGCCTCAATGCAAGAATACACTGAGACTTCAGAGCCAGGGTTCTAGCCATCACTCTCCAAAAGGAATCCGGGCTCAGTGGACAGGTGGCTGATGACAGGACTGGTGCGGGGAGAGCACGAAGTCAGACTGGGCACCTTGGCACACCAGCAGGGAAGCTCTCAGACTCATGAAGAAATGTAAGAACGGAATAGGCTTGGAAAGGCACCCACTGGCCACATTTGGGGCAGCGCGAACATCAAAAAGAACACGGTGACAGTCTTCGCGGAGAGTGGCGTGGTTTCCGGCTTCCACAGCGCTCGGAGGGAGCCTGGTGGTTGTACCGCAGCTGCCGCCAGGCCAGCCTTCTGCCTCCTCACCGTGCCCAGAACACCGCCCCCCCTGCCCCCACGACCCAAGGCCCCCGCCTCCGCTCCTCCGCTGAGCAGCACCTCTCCTCAGCCGCAGCCATGACATCCACCTCGCAGGTGCAACAGAACCACCCCCGGGACTCAGAGGCTGCCAGCAACCACCAGATCAACTCAGAGCTCTAGCCTCCTGCGTCTACCTGCCCATGTCTTACCACTTTGACCGTGATGATGTGCCTTTGAACAACCTGGCCAAATATTTTCTTCACCATCTCATGAGGGGAGGGAACATGCTGAGAAACTGATGAAGCTGCAGATCCAGCGAGGTGGCCAGTTTTCCCTCAGGTTATCAAGAAACCAGACCATAACGACTGGGAGAAGGGTTGAATGCAATGCAGTGTGCACTGCACTTGGAAAAAAGCGTGTCAGTTACTACTGGACTTGCACAAACTGGCTCCTGACAAAAATGACCCTCATTTGTGTGACTTCATTGAGACTCACTACCTGAATGAGCAGGTGAAATCCATCAAAGAACTGGGTGACCACGTAGCCAACTTGGGCAGGTTGGGAGCCCCTGAAACTGGCATGGCCGAGTATCTCTTTGACAAGCACACCCTGGGACACAGCGACGAGAGCTAAGCCTTAGGCTGCTTCCCATAGCCTCGGGGGTGACTCCCTGGTCACCAAAGCAGTACTGCATGTTGGAGTTACTTTTACTTTTTCTATAACTTGTACCAAATCATCCATCATGTCTTTCATTTGTTCCATTCGACCCAACAGCGGAAAGACCAGTCACTATGACGCGCACTGACCACCAGGGGGCAGACATTCAATGCAGGAGCTGCCCCCAGCCGGCAGACCCCAGGCCAGCCAAGGCAGGTGCCAGCACCCCCCACCCCCGATTGCCCTGTCAGTCGCCCCACAGAGGGAGGCGACCAGTTGTGGTGGCTGCGGAGGGCAGAACCGGCGAGTGGGTGGCGCCAGGCCAGCCAAGGCGGGTACCAGCAGGGGGTCCCCCTTGATTGCCCTGCCAGTCGCCCCGCAGATCAGCCCTGATCACTGGCCAGGCCTAGGAACCCTACCCATGCACAAATTTTGTGCATCGGGCCTCTAGGTACTGAATAAAAAAGCCCACAACTGTGGTGATAGTTGCACATATCTGGGAACATACTAAACCCCATTGAACTGTCATTTTAAATGAGTAAACTGTGTGGCATACAAATTATATCTCAATGCAGCTGTTAAAAAAGAAAGCATGAATCCATAGGGATACTAAAAAAAAAAAGGAGTTGGGGGGATGGTAGAGGAGAAAAGCTCCTCTTTACCAAAGAATGCCAGCTAATAAATTCAGAGAAAAATAAGAGTATTAGGAAAATCCACATTTTGCAATCACCAATGTAATAACTGCTTCAGGCAAAAAACATCCACAGATGTTAAAACTATTGGGTGAAAGATTATTGGGGAACAGGATAATCACATGGTCTCAGAATATTACCCCATAGATTACTTCTTTGTAATATAGGAAGAACTGAACCACTGGAGTATAGAAAACCAGAGAACACCAGCTTAATCAAATGATGAAACTGAACTTCACCAAGAATGGGACAGATGTGCCTTCTAGTAAAATACAAGCACCCAACATCATCCATGTAATAAACATGCACACACAAACACACAAACTTAATTTGAATATAATCATAAAGAGCACAGACGATCTAGATTATGGAACTGTTTTCAGAACAACTACCTTGGACTACCAAAATGTCAATGTCATGGGGGAAAAGGCTGGGGAAAACCAAACTAAATCCATGGCAGATCCTTTACTGAATCCTGCAGAGAGAAAAAAGTTATGAAGCTTATATTGGGACAATAGGAAGATGATAAAAATGACCACATACTAGATAATATTAATGTGTCGATTTCTTGGGTATGATAATGGTATTGTTATGAGAAGCATGACTCTAGTTTTAGGAGACATTTGCTGAATATTTAATGATGAAGTGTCAGGATGTCTGCTACCTACCACACACACACACACGCAAGAATCCTGAAGCCATCGCATATGCAAGCTACACACACACACACACACACACACGTGCAAGAATCCTGAAGCCATCGCATCTGACACGCACGCACACGCACACACACACACACACGGGGAAAGCAAATAAAGCAAAATGTTGAGCACTAAATTTTGGAAAAGAATAAATGTTTTAACTATTTTGGAGAGGATAAGAAAGAAAAAGGTGCTTACTATTCATTTTAAAATCTATTCACACCCCCAACAAATAAAGGAAATATATACACTGTTTTGAAAAGAGCTTAAGAGTTCAAAGAATTCAGGGCCCAACTCAGCCCTCCATTAACTGTTACTCTGTGTTAACAAGTTGCACCACTGTCAGTCTTCTCACTGGGAGGCAGATAAACAATATAGGTTGATGGAGAATCATGACTAGATGTGAAGGGGGTGCATACTTTCCAAGCACTCAGTTGGCAATAATGGTTCTTTTAGGATTACTGTAAAGATTAAGTCGCCCTAGCTGGCTTGGCTCAGTGGAAAGAGCATCGGCCTGCGGACTGAAGGTTCGATTCTGGTCAAGGGCACATGCCTGGGTTGCGGGCTCAGTCCCCAGTAGGGGCTTGCAGGAGGCAGCCAATCAATGCTTCTCTCTCATCATTGATGTTTTATCTCTCTCTCCCTCTCCCTTCCTCTCTGAAATCATTATATATATATATAAAGTGAAAAAACATGAAAAGTACCTCATTTGGCAAAGAGCAGGTGCTGGATAAGTTCAATTAACTCACTCTTTCAAATACAGAAATACAGAAAAACAATGTGATGAGAACTTGCCCATAGATTACTACCTTCTGTCTGGTGTTTTCACTCAGTCAAAACGAGCCCAAAACTTAATGATTAAGATCAATTAACAATTGTGTGAACCAACAGGTAAATCAGCAAGAAAGTGTAACTTCCACAAGATCTTGGTTGCTCAAGTAAGACGTATCATAGTCTCTTCTAAACAGAGACCTTCCATAGGGAAAAAGACATAGTTTACCCTCTGAAGAAGACAAACTTCCTCCCAAAGTGATTTTTAACCAGGTCATCATTCCATTTTTCAAATAGAAGTATTAAATAATTCATGGATATACAATAGGGAAGACATAACCTGTGGGTCAGAGTATGGGAGCATTTTATTAGAAAACTTGGATCAGTTTAAAAGGCTCCTACACACAAGTTTAATCACTTATTTCCCAAATATAATTAGGAGTACACTAAACTGATAAAATCAAAATGCTTCTCTAAGAACCATAACTTATTAGCATAATTCCTTCCTACTTAAAAAAACAACAACAATGGAACAGTTGAGGCCAAAGAATCTTTTCAAATGGCTGTCATCAAGTGTTATTAGTAAGAACCTTTGTAAATTATATTAGGTACTAGCGAATGATAATTACCTGACCGAAATATCAGGATACAATAAAAGCCGTCGAACAAATCAGCCACATACTGATATTTATTATGCGTTATAATGACTTCCTTACATGAGGGCAGTAAGGCACCAAAGGTATAAGTTGGTCAGAGGTGGAGGTGTGGTCAGACCCAGGCAGGGTGGCCACAAAGCCATGGTCTGAACTCCTAGCTCCAGGACGCCCAGGACATAGCAAAGCCAGCCCAGGAAGGCAGTGAGGAGAAGCCCAGACACACTGAATGGCCACTCCAGAGAACAGGAAGATGGAAGGTTCCAGGATCCCCATGGGAAAAAGAAACTCAGTACAAAAAAACAGCATGATTTTGAAATTGTCACACTTAAATGTATGAAAAAGGCAAATAATGCACCTCAAAAAAGGGCAGGTAGAAACTCCAAGGGAAAAATATACATAAGAAAGCTCATTCCCCATATATCCAGCAAATTAAAATATCGGGTGAGTTTTAGCAACAGATGGGAGTACAAGAAGCCAGTCGATTTGATTCTGATGTTGGAAAAGTCTCTTTCAGGGTGACATGGGACCAATACAAAAGGAAGTATAACCCTAGCACCCTACTTGGCCTGCTGATCCTTCATAAAGTCTTAAAATAATAAAACACTAGTTACTAGTGTTCAACTTTTAGAATCAACCCAGAAAAAATCATGGAAGAAGTGATTGTGGGTGAAGAACAGGATAAAACTGTCAGCCATCTTGACAACCCAGGACCAAAGTGCAGCTGAGAGAAAGTCATTCCAGAAAGTGGGATTTGAAAGTTACAGATGGTACGGTGGCAAAAAGGAAGTAACAGCCTTAACTTAAAAGAGAAAGTTGTAAGATACTGAAAGTTTGTGCGATATGAAATAAAAGACACAGATACTTAACAACGCTTCTAAAATAATCAGAGACATGGCGTTTATATAACTGGATGCTAAGATGATGCAGGATTGGGAGGAGCATACCAGCAATGTGAGCTAAATCACATCTTCCATTCCAAAGACTCAATAGATTACATCTAAAACTGACAAATTAAGAAACAGATGTTTACAGATGCGTATTATCCAGCAATATGGATGTAATAAGAGCTAAAAATAGAAGCAGTTAAATTAGGTTACCTCTAGCAAATGGGACTAGAATGGAGAAAGATGGGGCAAGAGACAGTTACTTTTCATCATAAATTCTTCTGTTACTTGAATTGTTACCAATTGCATGTATTACTTTGATTTTTAAAAAAACTTTAAGAAATTACTTTTTTTAAAAAAATTATCTTAGAAGATCTTTTTAAAAATAATTTCATACAATGTCCAAATCCGACATTTTTTTCAGGTTTTTAATATTTGAAACAACTCAAAGACTTTCTTAAGTGCTGCTTATAGGGAGTTCACATACACTCTACAACCAGCTTCCATAATGTTAATAACTTAACAACCAGAGTATGATTGTCAAAACCAGCTATCAGTACTGCTGCAACTATCTAACAGCTAAAGTATAGGGCAGTTTCCCCCCAATATCCCTTTTCCTTTCCAGGGTCCCTCACCGTGTTTACTTGCTGTGTCTCCTTAGTCCCCTCCTATATGTGACCACTTTTATCTTTATTTTCATGAATCTGGCTATTTTGTACAATGTCTCTCCATTTTGCTTTGTCTAATGTTTTCTGATGATCAGACTGAGATTATGCACTTTTTGGCAAGAAGACTAAAGAATTGATTTGTGTCCTTCTAGGTACATCCTATTGGGGGTGTATGATGTCAATAGATCTTATTACTGGTGATGTTAACCTTCATCACTTGAGTAAAGTAGTGTCTGTCAGTTTCTCCAACTGAAAAGTTATCAGTTTCCACTTGTGCTTGAAAAATAGCTTGGGAGAAATACTTTGAGGCAGTGACATTCATTTTTTGATAGTTACATATAACTTAGCAATTCTTATCTTTTGGAGATCATATGAAGTTATTTCTGCATTAAATGAATATAATTTTTATTCAGAAATCTTGGATTGGAAAACACTATTTATTATGCTTGGATTTCCATTTCTTAATTTGAACCATTTTTAAAGGTTTTTAAATCAACTCAAGAGCTTCCAGATTCTTGTATAGTCAAGTGTCTGACAAACATTTAAAACACAGGCGCTGTGTGCCCTCTACTGTCTAATTCTGTAACACAACTTTTGCATCAAGTTCAGTAACAAAAAGCAGCGTTCTCACAAAGAAAAAGAAATATCTTCTTCTCTCTCCCCAATTTCTGCTTCTTCACTAGTTAATAAATTAACTATTAATTACTTGATTAAGTACCAAAATCATTTCAATGCCAAAGATTATCAACTTTTTCTGACCCAGTGTGCTGTTTCTCAGAACATAAGCTGACACCAGAGAAGAAAAGAGGGTAGCAGGCTAAATCAGTGAAAGTATTTTTAAGAACCTCAGCAAAGGCTTGATGAAGGAGGGTCAATATTATTGCCCAACTGAAGCATCTCATTGTGTTTTGTCAAATTTAGATGGCTCCATCTTCTTGAATTCTCTAATACTCAGAAATTGGGCTCCACTTCAAGTTACCATATTTAGTCCAAGTTTTACAAACATCCTACCACTTTATTTTCCTATGATTTACTGAAATATTCTGAGAGAAATGGAGAGTGAATTTTCTGCAAGACATGAGCAGGAAGCAAAGTGTAATAAGCAACACAGACTGGAATCTTACAAGCTTAGCTGCTGCTCTCAGTCCTACCACATACTAGCTGTCGGATTAACTGTTATAAGCTTCAGCCTACTGAGTTGTAAAAAAGTTTTATTGAAGGATTAGAAAAAATACATGCAAAGTACATATTCAGAATTCAAATTGTAACTATTATCATTATATGATCCCAAAGTAATATGCATCCAGGTAGTCAAACCCACAGGTAAACATTTTCAATAGCTCCTTTCAACCACAATCCTTGAATTACACATAAAAAGCCTAGATTTCACCTTCATACTTGGTTTTCTTAATACATAAATATTGTTTCTTTCTTAAAATATAATTTTATTGATTTCAGAGAGGAAGGGAGAGGGACAGATAGAAACATCAATGATGAGAGAAAATCATTGATCAGCTGCTTCCTGTACACCCTCCACTGAGGATGAAGCCCACAACCTGGGCATGTACCCTGACCAGGAATCAAACTGTGACCTCTTGCTTCATAGGTCGACGCTCAACCATTGAGCCATGCCGGCCGGTCTAGTTTCTTAATACTCCTTATGAGATAGTATATAGTCCTGAGAATCTCAAGAGTAATTTTTGACCCACACAGGATTCACTGTACATAATTTGCATATATCTGATGAAGGATATTCATCATGAATAGTTGTTTACTATTTACATATGCCACTCAAAAATGTTTTTATATATAAAATACTAATAGGAGCAAACTTTAACTAGAAATGACAAAATTAAAATAAGGGCTATTTGTGGAAGGCACAAGAACACCAGGAAACATTTTTCTTGTTATTAGAAAAAACAAGGGGAAAACCTCACTGGATGTATGAAAAGTTTATATAGCAGAAAAGCACTAACTTGCCTGAGAATTAAGTGAGGAAGCCATAATTCTTGCCAAATGAATCTTAGCTTGAACATCCTTTGGAGATTTGAAATATCTAAATCCTTAAAACTAGTCTACTTCTGAGAAGCAAGTATAATTAAGACCTTGGTTTGGTCATCAAATATTTCCTAACTGTGCTATGTGTCAAGTACTCTTCTAGGTTGTGGATAACAGGCTAATTATAGAGAACAAAACAGAGAGTAGGTGCCTCACAATGTGGTGTATATTCTAGTGGGAGTGGGGAAGGGGCAGGCAGGATAAGTTTGTAAAGAAGAAATGAAGATAATTTCAGATAACAGTGCGAGTGAGTGACAGGGTTGGGGCAGGTCTATTTTGGCTAGAGTCAGACCCCTCAGAGAAGGGACGCTTGATTAGCACTTGGATAATAAGAGCAAATCAAGCAAACATGGAATGATGTGCACTGACAAGCCACTCTTTTTCATGAACATCTTAAAGTTGATTCTCTAATGTTTGCTTGTCCTCTGATTAATTTTATTTTAATATCATGGAGACAACTTCTAAGAACTTACTTTCCCCAAACTCATGGCACTAATGCCATCTAAGGTCTGAAGACCAAAGAAAGATATCAAAATGGACTATTAATTTTAAATATATATATTCCCCCCTCCCAGGAACACTTATCTGCATATAAAGTGCAAAATGTCCAACTCACCACAGGGTTAAGATCACAGGCCTGGAGTCCTCCCTTGCTGAATGTGAGGCTTTGGGAAACCCCACCTTAATAAAACCTATTTCCATAAAGCAAGGGTTATTTATGGTTCAGGTTACTGTGATGATTCAATAAGCTAATCAGGCAGAGAGCTTAGTACAGTGACCTTAACATTGTAAGTACTTAGTAAGCATTACTATTACTTCAATTGTGATTTACGTATTTTTCAAGGAAAGTGTCTACATCTGAATATACCAACATAGGTATTCTGAAATCTTAATTTTAAAATCAAAACTGTATAAAAAATTAGCAACTTTGGAGTAAACTCATGTTTTCGGAATAACTGCAGAGAAAACACCAAATGATTTTTCAAAGAAGAGCTTCCGCACGTGCCCAAAAGAACAAAGATGGCAGAAAAAGGATAAAAACCGACATTACAGTTCAGAGAGTAGAATTAAATGTTCAAAAACTATGATCCAGACAAGTGTTCCGGATGTGAGCAACAGGGTACCAAATACGTGGCTGAAGCCAGAGGTGTGAGAAACGGTGTGAGGGATGGACCCTGAGCTGGGACGTACATAGACAGACATGACACAGACTGCAGGGGACTCGGTCACAGTAGTCCCAACCCTCTCTTTGCCTGCCTTCACCCACAACTCTGAAAAGCTGGAATTTTACATACATACTCACCTTCCAATCCCCATGCAACCCAGGGAGGCCCTGAGACACCTCGTCCAAACAAAGCTTTTGTTTTCTAGGTAAACAGTGGCAAGCAAGACTACTATTGCCTCCTGCCCTTCCCACCTCTTCATGCTTCGAAAGAGCCACAGTGCCTACAAGTGAGGCAGCCATCATGTGACCATGAGTAAACTAAGCCAGAGCATTAAAGGGAGCCAAGTAGTGGAAGAGCCCGGGTTCTCAATGCCTCATAACTAGCACACCCGCCTGAAGGTAACCATCCCCAGGATTTTTGTTATAGAAGGGAAAGCCCTTCTATTGGTGCAGCCATGGTAGTCAGATTTTCTGTTATTTGGCCTAAATGCAATTTAAACTGAAACACAAAGATGAAAGAAGAGGAAGTTTCATATGGAATGAAAAACACAAACAAAGGAACAACACAGACAGAGCTACTTCAGCATTATGGTTCATGACACTAACATTTAAAATGAAGAATCAACTTCCACCGTTACCCAACAGCTATCTTCTCTGTTGATATCAAAGTCACATTGTTGCATTTACATCCCTGCACCAGGAACTGGTACGCCCTCGGGATGACGTGGCCAACAGGCTGCAACGGGAACTCACAGCCTTTTCAAAACTGCGCAGTGCAAATGAGATCCGTCCAAAGAAAGTGAAGAGCAGCTGGTCTCATGTAAACAAGCATGAGAAAATATGCACAAAGGGGCTCCAGTAATTTTTCTACATGAAGATAATTTTACTAAATTGTTCTAAAAATGTTTGTTTATTTAAGAGATGATAAAAAAAAAACTGGAGGCTAAGATCCATATTTGAGAAGTAATAATTTTTGGTTCTTGAACTAAAGAATGAACTAAGTGAACTATTGTTCATTCTTCACAGAATATCTCCACAGTACAGTTACAATGTAAATGCAATTAAGTGACTCTCTTTATAAACCTCTGTGATTAAAGGGGATATTTCATCTTCTTTGTTTAATATTCATTTTAATAAGAATATCTCATTACTGACTAAAACCCAGAACAATAAAACAATGGACAAATTCCAAGAGCAAACGGATTTTTTTTCTTTTCCCATGAAGCTAACAGTATGGAATTTTAACAGATGTTCTATTTGGTCATAGTTAATAAAATGAATTATGTAGGATTAAAATTGGGTTTAGTATGTTTGCACTGGATTTTAACTGAAAAACAATTTCACATTAAAAGTCTGGAAAGAGGCCCTGGTCGGTGTGGCTCAGTTGGTTGGAGCATCATCCAGTACACCAACAGGTTGCGGGCTAGACTCCTGGTTGGGGCACATACCCAGGTTTCAGATTCAATCTCTAGTCAGGGTGCGTGTGGGAGGCAACCAATCTATGTTTCTCTCTCCCATCAATGTTTCTCTCTCTCTGTCCCTCTCTCTAAAATAAAAAAGTAAACTAAAAGTACAAAGTTTGGAAAGATTTATAATCACTGTTTCCCTTTGCAGTGGAATTACTAAGATGTGAACTATACGTAAACTAATTGCAGTGCTTACTTCTCTTCTAATAAAATCAGGCTTATAAAAACTATTGTTTCAGGTTTTAAGAAAACTGAAATCTTAGAAAATTATACACTCTTTGGCATTTCATTACCTAATTAATGCAAAGACCTTTTAATGTAGTGCACCAAGGGCTGAACCACCACCCTGCACACTTTCAAGCTCCCTCAGCATTCTGGTGACTGGTAGCAACTGACCAAGAGATAATCAAACTTAAAGGAACTAAAAAACAACAAGTATTTGCTGAGTGCTGGCTTTGAGGAAGGCGTTATGCTGGAGGCTGTACTTTGCTACCAAGAGGTAAAAATCCACAGCTGTTTGGGATATGAATTTACATGCTATCTGAGAAGATAGGCAGAATTATATGTAGCAGACAGAACTGAAATGTAAAGACAAAACAAAAAGAAGGGAAACGGCAAATGAAAGAAAATTTCATACAAACAGGCAGATCCTCAGTGTTCTGACACAAGTAGAAAACATTCTTACCAGAGAGCAGCAATTTTTGGTTTGCCTTTTCACTATCTAGGGAGCAGGAATTAGTACACAAGCTTAAGGACAGTAAGTACTAGAAGTTCTAGCTATAGTCGCTTCAAAACATTTTCCACTTGAATGGAAAACATTCAAGTGTTGCATTCTCAGTAAGAAAGGCCCTTCTTAATGGGTAATATTATTGGGGAGGGAGGGAGAATTCTAGTAAATTACCAATTTTCCAACCCATTTGCATTAGTAGCTTTGATCTGCTCAACCACCAGCACTCCAATTGCAGCTGAGAAGCTTTACAGGTGACTAGCTGGCCTCTAGTTCAAACACAACTACTGTTACCCATCCTCATGAGATGGCACTCACATGTTTAAATGCACACAGACTGACGGTGCATCCCTGCCAAGAACCCAAGAACCTAGAGGCAGGTGTCTCATTTCCGGGTCTCCTCGCAGACCACACCCATGCCATACCTCCTTCCTGAGCATGCTGTGAGAAAAGTCTAGGCCAAGTTCCTCGCTCCCATGAGCAAACCTGACCTCAGAGAGGTTTAGCGCCTTGCCAGGAGCAGAACTGCTTTCACACTCAAGTGTCATTTCCTGTCAAAAACCCTTTCAATCGCCAAGAATGCTAATAATCATAGTTAACATTCCCTGAACACCTACTCTGTGACAGGCTCTGTAGAAAGCACTTCACGTGGATCTCCTCATTGAATTCTAACTAAAACGTTGGCATAACTTAAATAATCTGTGTACAAGAAAGGAATAAAATAGTTCTCAGATGAATGTTTAATTCTGACACTTCTAGTTAAAACTCCAGTGAGATTATTTTCACCTCAGATGGCTAGTACCCTTAGTGAGACAGAAGGAAACAGATTGCGCTCACATGGCTGGCAAAAGTGTCAACTGGAACTTCCGTGGAGCACAATTGGGTGATATGTACCAAAATTACAAATGCCCATATACCTTTAACCAAGCAATTGGCATATACCTGACAAACATCATCAACCATGCACAAAATGACATAGGAACCATATTATTCATTGTAGCATGTCTGTGATATCCACCAATGAGGAATTGGTAAAATAATGACTCATTTGTACAATGGGGTACTACGCAACCATGAAAACAAGACAGTCCTCTCTTTTTTATTGTTCATACTATTATAGGCTTCCCCATTCCCCTTTACCCATCTCCACCCAACCCTCAACCCCCCCTTCCGTCTGGCCATCACCACACTGTTGTTTGGGTCTATGTGTTATGCACACATGTTCTTTGGCTAATCCCTTTGCCTTCTTTCATCCAGTTCCCCCTCCCTCTGACTGCTCTCAGTCTGTTCCCTGTATCCATGCCTGTTTCTATTCATCAATTCATTTTGTTCATTAGATTCCACATAATAGTGAGACCACATGGTATTTGCCTTTCTCTGACTGGCTTATTTTGCTTAACACAATAATCTCCAGGTCCATCCATGCTGCCTCAAAAGGCAAGAAATCCTTTTATATAACTGCATAGTATTCCACTGGGTAAATGTACTAGAGCTTTATTATCAGACTAGAGGCCCAGTGCATGAATTCATGCACCAGTGGGGTCCCTCGGCCTGGCCTGCAGGATTGGGCCAAAACCGGCTCTCCAACATCCCCCGAGGGGTCCCAGATTGCAAAAGGACACAGGTCAGGCTGATGGACCCCACCGGTGCATGGAGGTTGGCCAGCGGGGAGGGACCACAGGAGGGCTCCAGGGCATGTCCAGCCCATCTCGCTCGGTCCGGATCAGCCAGACCCCAGCAGCAAGCTAACCTACCAGTCTGAGTGTCTGCCCCTGGTGGTCAGTGCATGTCATAGCAAGCTGTTGAAACAATTTGCATGTTTCTCTTTTATTAGCACATTACACTTTGATTGGTTGACCAGAAGACCAGACACTTAGCATATTAGGTTTTTATCATATAAGACTAGATGCCCAGTGCACAAAAATTTGTGCACTCAGGGGGGTCCCTCAGCCCGGCCTGTGCCCTTTCGCAGTCTGGGACCCCTCGGGGGATGACCACCAGCTGGTTTAGGCCCACTCCCCAAGGGATTGGGCCTAAGCTGGCAGTCAGACACCCTCTCTCTCAT
>NW_006383017.1:7306434-7315802 GCF_000327345.1 Myotis davidii | reverse complement strand
TAGGAGGAAGCCAAGCGTCCTGCTCGCTCCAGCTCCGTGGCCACGGCGGGCTGAAAGCAGGTATCTGAGGTTTATTTATCTTCTAGAATTGAATCTTTGTTGCTTTGAGTGGAGCTCAGAGCTGGGGCAGCTGGGAAGCTTGGCTTCCTCCATCATTGGGGCAACCAAGCCTTCTGCTTGCTCCAGCTCTGTGGCTGCTGGCTGCCATCTTGGTTGGGTTAATTTGCATATAGTTGCTCTGATTGGCTGGTGGGCGTGGCTTGGGCATAGCAGAGGTGCGGTCAATTTGCATGTTTCTCTTTTATTAGATTAGATTATCTACTGATGGGCACTTGGGCTGTTTTCAGATCTTGGTTATCCTACATAATAAAACCCAGCAACCAAACAGCAGAATGACCAGAATGACTGCTCAACCAGTCACTATGACATGCACTGACCACCAAAGGGCAGACACTCAATGCAGGAGCCACCCCCTGGTGGTCAGTGCGCTCCCACAGTGGAAGCACCACTTGGCTGACCAGGTTGAGCGGCGCTCCCACAGCGGGGCAATCCCCGCAGGCCATGCCCCCCACTACTGCTTGAATCCTGTGCACCTGGCCTCTAGTTGTAAACAACACTGCATATACCCTTTCAAAATGGTATTCTGGGATTTTTAGGATATATTCGCAGAAGAGGAGGCAGTTCCAGTTTTAATTTTTTGAGGGAACTTTATACCGTTTTCCACAGTGATTGCACCAGTCTGTATTCCCACCAATAGTGCACTAGTGTTCCCTTTCCCCACATCCTCCCTAGCTCTTGTTTGTTGATTTATTGATGGTAGCCATTCTGAAGAGTGTGAGGTAATACCTCATTATAGTTTTAATTTGCATCTCTCTGATGATTAGTGACACTGAGCATTTTTTCAAGTCTATTGGTCATCTGTATGCCTGCTTTGGAGAAGGATCTATTCAGGTCCTTTGCTCATTTTTTAATTGAATTCTTTGACTTCCTAGCATTGCGTTGTATTAGTACTTTATGTAATTTGGAAATTAACCCATTACCAGATGTATCATTGGCAAATATGTTCTCCTATATAGTGGGTTCCCTTTTTACTTTGTTGGTGGTCTCTCTTGCTGTGCAGAAGCTTTTTAGTTAGATATAGTCCCATCTGTTTGTTTGTTTGTTTTCCTTCATTTCCCTTGCCCTTAGACATGTCGGCAAAAAATAATGCTATGAGAGATGTCTGAGATTTTAGTGCCTATGTTTTCTTTTAGGATTTGTATGGTTTTGTTACTTACATTTAAGTCTTTTGTCCATTTCAAGTTTATTCTTGTGTATGGTATAAGTTGATGGTCTAGTTTCATTTTTTTAATGTTGTTATTCCATATACATTTTTTGGAATATCTAGATTTGTGAAATGTGCCATTGGTATTTCAATAGGAGTTGCATTGAATCTATAGATTGCTTTGGGTAATGTGGACATTTTAATGATGTTAATTCTTCCAATCCATGAACATGGTATGTGCTTCCACTTATGTGTATCTTCCTCAATGTCTTTATTCTATGTCCTATAGTTTTCTGAGTACAGGTCTTTTGCCACCTTGGTTAAATTTATTCCTAGGTACCTTATTATTTTTTTTATTCCAAGAGTAAATGGTATTGTTTTCTTAGTTTCTTAATAGTTCATTATTGGTGTATAGGAATGCCATTGATTGCTGAGTATTAATTTTGTATCCTGCTACTTTGCCAAATTCATTATTACATCTAGTAACTTTCTGGTGAAGTCTTTTGTGTTTTCTATGTACAATATCATGTCGTGTACAAATAATGACAGTTTTATTTCCTCCTATCCAATTTGGATGACTTCTATTTTTTCTTCTTATCTGATTGCTGTGGCTAGGACTTCCAATACAATGTTGAATAAGAGTGGTGAAAGCAGGCATCCCTGTCTTACTCATCTTAAGGAAAATGCTTTTAGTTTTTGCTCATGGAGTATTATGTTGACAAACTGGGTTTTTCATATGTGGCCTTTTTATGTTGAGGTATGTTCCTTCTATTCCCACTTTGCTGAGAGTTCTTGTCATAAATGGGTGCTGTATTTTGTCAAATGCTTTTTCTGTGCCTCTTGATATGATCATGTGGTTTTTATCCTTCATTTTGTTTATGTGGTATGTCACATTTACTGAATTGCAGATATTGTAGGAGAGGGTCCTCTTTATGAAGTGATATAAACTGATCTCCAAAATGGTTTGGCTAAGAATACAAACAAGATGCAGAATACCTAGGATAGAGTGGTTCTGGAAAAACACATAAGGTCTACTGTTGTGAGTATGCAAAACAGTTTATTCTTGCATTTTTTATTACTTACTAATTATTGTATTATGTCCCATACAAACAACTGTAAACCTACTTTTGCCCACCCTGTATAACATGAAGAGTTTTGGGGAAAGGAACTCAGTGGGCAGAAAACAGAGCTGGAAAAGAGATGCTGAAGGACAACCCTTCAAGCTTTATTTCAAAAGGTTCCTGTTCCCAGGCACTAGATTAGCGGGCGCTGTCACTACCTCAAGTAGAGCGTAAGCGTAACTAACTTTGGAAAGCTTCCATGTCTACCTGCAAGTGAACTTTCCAATCAGAGTGCTAATTTCCGTACCTGCAGAGACAGAGAGAGCGGTAGGTAACGGTCGTCAGTACAGGGTCATTCATCGCTGGGAAGGGACGGCCCTCGCCCACAGTGATGGTGGTTAGTTAGCAAGATGAACAAAGAGGCACAGAAGAGCAGCCATTAACCAAAGCTGATAGAAACTGGAGAAAGAGCATGCCTCAAAGAGTGGCTGAGAGCTGTTAATTGAATGTGGCTGAAAAGATCAACAGAAGGCACACGATAAAGAGGGAATTTAAGAAAAAGGACTAGGACACGTTACTGTTGATGTGGTGGCTGAATTCACACCAGAAGACAGAGCCCTGGTACCTGACAGTATAAAGAAGCTTCTACAAAGATTAAGAATGTTCCCCGACAGCATGCCAGCTGATTCTAAGATTGAATCAGATTGTGTTGTTTTGTGGTATCATTTCTGAAAGTAAAACTTGCCATACATTAGGAATTGCTTACCCAAATTAAACGCTTTTTTGCATAATGGTATAGTTTTCAGTAAGGATGTATACATTGATTTTTTTCTCTCAATGCGTTATTTTAATAAATACCTCATGGGTGAAAGAGACAGGCTGGAGGCCTTGATGAACGTACCGACAGGTGGCAGACAGGGCCTGCCAGACGGTCTGACTTTGAGACGGTTGGATCAGATGTGTAACAGAACTTGGAGGAGACTCACTTTCACTGAAGCCTGGCAAGAAATCTGGGGAGAGGGGGCGGCAGCCCTCATCTACCTCAAATCCCTTCAGCAGCCACTCTTACCTACCAAGAAGCCAGGAGTTATTCATTCCAAAATAGCAATCTCCTGCCATGAGGCGGCTGCAACCAGCCTCTCACTGTCAGATTAGTGCAGAACAGGGTCAAAGCCCAGTAATTTACCCTCCACGCTCCCGGGGACACGTGTCAGGCTCCTCCAGGGGCTCCCCAGGGCTCCACTCCAGTCCCCTGGCAAACATCCAGCTGCGGAGACGTCAGCCTCTCCTCCCAGCCAGCACCCACTTGATTCTGTGCCTTCCTGAAGTGCCCTCACGAGGCTGCAGGTAGAGGCAAAGGCTCTTGCCTTTCTGTAGGTGACAACCCCAATTCTGCGCAGATAAGCAGGCACGAGCGTTTTCTCACAGCCTTGTGCCTCTGCTCATGTTGTTACATTGGCCAGTCTCCTTGCCTATTTCTAATTGCAACTCCTTCAAGAATTAAGTCAAAATTATTTTTTATTAACACAACAAATACGAATTGATGCCACTCAAGCACTACTTCTTCTAGAAGCCCAGGTACACATTGTATATACACACCATTACGTGTATACACACCACTGCGGCACTACCACACCACACCAGACCCTGTCCTGTGTCTGCTGTATACACACCACTACAGCACTACCACACCGCACCGGATCCTGTCCTATGTCTGCTGTATACACACCACTGCGGCACTACCACTCTGCACCGGACCCTGTCCTGTGTCTGCTGTATACACACCACTGCGGCACTACCACACTGCACCGGACCCTGTCCTGTGTCTGCTGTATACACACCACTACAGCACTACCACACCGCACCGGACCCTGTCCTGTGTCTGCTGTATACACACCACTGCGGCACTACCACACTGCACTGTACCCTGTCCACTGCCCTAATTATTTCCCCATTAGAACACGAATCCTTCTATGTGGTGCCCAACACACAGAATACACTTTTTAAATGACTGTTAAATAGAACAGTGGATAAAACACATTTGCTGAGTTTAATTTATTCCTACTTCTTTTCTTTTTTTTTATAACCCTCATCTGAGGATTTTTCCATTGATTTTTAGAGAGTGAAAGGGAGGGGGAGGGGGAGAGAGAAACATCAATGTGAGAGACACACTCATTGGTTACCCCCGCACACACCCTGACCAATGCCAGGGATGGAGCTTACAACTGAGGTAATGTGCCCTTAACTGGAATCGAACCCGGGACCCTTCAGTCTGCAGGCTGACGCTCTCTCCACTGAGCCAAACTGGCTAGGGCTATTCCTACTTATTTTGAAGCAACTTGCATTTCTCTGCTTCCTTCCTCTTTCACGTCCTTCTAATCCACACGCGAGACCCTGAGGCATCTCTCCACAGCACTCTCAGGCTGTGGAGACCTCGGCCTGGCTGTGAAGGCAGCTGAGATTTGCTCCCACGTCCATCTTACAGCCATGCCACCAGGCACCACGATGCCTGGCCACAGCTAATTTGGCCAAGATCATGAGGAAAACAAACACTGAAAGGGTGAGGTAAGTAGCATAATTTGTTGACCTTGCTCAGACTCAGTCTAAAATTCACAGTAACGAAAATAATTCAGGAGAACATAAAGGATAAGCCAGCAATCTCCACAAACATCAAATGGAGGAACAAAAAAAAAACACAACAGGTGACAGCATTCACAAAACCTAAAGAACACACTATCTGTTTTATAATGCATAGGTTCCATCTTCAATCTCTTTCTAATAAAGGAAAACTGTACACAGAATAAATGTGTAAGTTTCTTGGTGATTCTCAGTAAGGCTTCAATGTATTTTCTTACTGAAACAATCAACCACATTCTTGGCAAAAAGATATGATACGGATGTCAGAACAAGGTAAGAACTGAAATTATCTATAATGCATAAATTTTGCTTAATTCAGGTGTCACTTATTTTTCTCATTTTGAAAAGAAGCTACGTTTCATTCAATAATAATTCTTCTCTAGTTCTATCAGGGAATCTGTTCTAAAGCGATGCTTCACCTAAAATCAGTTCTGAAGGCTCTTTCATGAATACGCATAATGCAAAGACCCCAATTACATTTCCAACAAAGCACTGCCATTTGAGTAAACCGAGTTATCTCAATAGGTCACATTTGCAAGAATTGCAGCTTAGAAATTAATTACTAGTGTGGCATATGTCAAAACAAATTTTTAAAAGAACAGAATGCAGTTGTAACCATGTGTTCTAACTATTCGTTTGAATATGAAATCAGTATTCTCTGGCATGTAAATATATTTATATATTCAGCACCTCTCAGAAAAATAAAAAAGTCCTGCCCCGCCTTTCCCCTGCACCCGGGCGAAACCTGAGTAACTAGCTCATGTTTACTAAGTCAGAGCCTAAGAACAGAATGAAGACATGGTGCAGGGGATATTTTTGAAAGGCAGAAAGAAGTCACCTTCACACAAATGACTAATTTTGAAACATTCAGTTTGCCTTCAAAAGAAGTTTTTCAAAGATATACATCACCTACACCAAAGCTTTAAATAACAGTACAGGTGTTTCATAAAGAAGACTAATCTATAACAGCGCTTTTTAACCTGTGTGCCGTGAGAATTTTTAAAACATGCAGTACCTGACTGTTTAGTCAGGGGCACTGACCTCTTTTCCTTTAGATTATCAAATTTAAAAATGACAACAGCCAATACAACAATAGCTGTCTGGTGAATGAATCAAAATTATACCTGTGTGTTTTCTTTTGTTTTTTGTCTGATTGGCAAAAAATATATTTTTGGTGTGCTGCAGAATTTTAGTAATTAGTTTATGTGTGCCATGAGATGAAAAAGGTTGAAAATCGCTACCTTTAGTATTAAAAAAAAAAAGAATCAAAAACAACAAAAAACAAAAACAAAAAAAATCTACCTGGGAATGAACTTAGGGATTTGAAGGAATTTCAGTGTTCTGCTGATGATGACAATATTTACTTAAATTAAAAACAATTTCAGTGGTGAAAGTGTTTTAGCATCTAAGGAACACCAAATAGAAAACAAGAATATGGAGCAGATATAGGCAGATGGTCTTCAGTGTTTTCCTTCATGGAAATTATGGCCCAATCCTTTTCATAGTTATACAAATATCAAATCATTATGTTGTACACTTTAAATGCCTTATAATTCTATTTGTCAATTCTATCTCAATAAAACTGAGGGGAAACCATAGAATTTAAGCTCACTTAAAAAGAAAATAAAATTATGTCCCAAACCAAAGATTTTTATCTCACATACCTGTAAATCAACTTTTAAACTTCAAACAGCCCTTTTATATGAGGCAAAAATTAAAACATGCTTCCAGCAGTAATATACTGAAATCACTCTGCTTTCAAAACAAAACAAAAACAACGGGGGGGCGGGGGGAAGACAAGAAATCAATCACATTGAATCATAGGACTTCAGAGTTAGAAGGCACAGGGGATAAAATGGCTTGTGGGCCAGGACTCCAGGCCAGAGTACACTTCCCAGTTCATCAGATTATTACCAGGAAAATAAGAACTAACTGTATGATACAGACTTCTGAGACACTTATCTCTCAGGGTGCAACTTTCCTGACCAATTTCTCACAAATTCTGTGTATTAACTTAATAACTTACCTTGTGTAGTTATTTCCTAATATTTCAGCTACAACAAATACTTACCACTCTAGAATTACCATGAAGCTATAGGGTGGTTGTTCAGCAAACCAATTCATTTGACCCATTTATTACGTGTAAGAACCAAGACAAGACTAAAGTGTGTTTTAAAAAGGAGTGTTTTAAAAAGAGATCTTAGCCCTAGCTGGTTTGGCTCAGTGGATAGAGTGTCAGCCTGAGGACTGAAGGGTCCCGGGTCCAATTCCAGTCAAGGGCACATGCCTGGGTTGCAGGCTTGATCCCCAGTAGGGGGCATGCGGAAAGCAGCCGACCAATGATTCTCTCTCATCATTGATGTTTCTATCTCTCACTCCCTCTCCCTTTCTCTCTGAAATCAATAAAAATATATATTTAAATAAAAAAGAAAAAATAAGATATCTTAATTTCCCTTTTTAACTTTTTAAACCAGTTTCTCCAAGTAAACCCACAGAACAAAGCATATTGTTTTTCTGTACTGGAAATTAAGTTAGTTACCTCTCTTAAAACTGTGCTTTTGTAGCCTCGATACAATCCTGGGATGCCCTGAAACAAACAAAAGGAAATACGAGATGGCAGAAATTTTAGGACGACATTCTGAATAAAGCACAGTAAGCTTTCCTAAAGTTTGAGTTTTAAAACGTCCACAATGACCACAATTCTGCAAGAAGTTAAAGGTTCTAACTGCTCCACTCCTTTAAAATGGAAATATCTCTAATAATAAAACTGACTACATATTAATTTAGCTTTAGTTGCTTTTAGTATTTCTTCTCCTGAGAATACTTGAGCTTTAAATGAATAGATTTCCAAAAGCAAATGCACATAGAATGTTGATTATCTTTTCATATGAAAACAAAATGTATTTCATGGATTCAATCAAAAGACATCAGAAGTTCATTAATAACCTCTCAATGGTGTAACTCTGGACAAGCCTTCATTTATCTGTTTCATGTCCACATGATTCTTCAGGAACCCTCTACTGGGCTAGCTCACTCATACAATTAAACACTTGCATCTCCTCAAGGAGACACACGGACCATTAAGAATAATTTTTCTACAACCTAGACTCATTGAAATTTCCATGTGATTGACTTTGGTAAAAATATTTTTTAAGTTAACATTTTTAAAGGCCTCTGTAGGAACTATGAAGGAAAGCAGCTCAATGGCTCCTAGTCGCATGGCCAGCAGGGTGACTTCTGACACACAGCTTAACACTAACCAGTAAAAGGGGATTACAATTGATATAAACACTATGATGTTGGTGACAGCCCATTACTACACTTCTCTTCCATGAGCCCTCAAATTATTCTGTAGTGATGTTTTCATATATCTCCATTTAGTCTACATATTTACTATTTATTCCATGTCTGATTCCAAAAGAACTATGGATGATTTCAATGTAGGACTCATACAGTAGGGGCACTCAATATGTGTTTGTTTAGAAATTAAAAAAGAAAATTCAAAAACAAATACAGGAAAGAAAACTATAATCTTAGCATAGAAAGTTACTGCAATTAAACATTAAATTTAGCTGTAAGGTCTCTTCTAGGACTCCTGATACAAGACTCACAGTGCTCATACTAGCTGCTATAAAATCTCTCTCAATAAAGAAAAAAAAGAACTTAAAGACATATCTCACCTCTTGATATAAGATGTTAGAGAAAATCTGAAATGTTCTTGAAGAAGCAGAAACCTGTGCCCTCTGCTTAACTACTTCAGAAGGAACTCGAATCAGGCAGGCCACCTAAAATATATAAATTTAAGTACATCTAAAAATTAAGTAACTGGAATAAAAATTGAAATTTTTTCTAACCAAAAATTACCTATCCTATCTAATAAAAGAGAAACATGGTAATTAGCATACGACCGCTACCCTTCCCATTGGCTAATCAGGGCAATATGCAAATTAACTGCCAGCCAAGATGGCGGCCAGCAGCCAGGCAGCTTGAAACTAACATGAGGCTTGCTTGCTTCAGTGACGGAGGACTCCAACGTTCACCACCTGCCGCTGCAGGCCTCTGAGCTGCAACTCTAAGCAACTATGTTAAAAATGTAGAAGCTAAACAAAACCCCAGAAACCTGCTTTCAGCCAGCTGGGATTTCAGAGCTGTAGCCAAGCCTCAGAGCTAAAGCTCACCCAGAATAAAAAAAAGAAGAAGAAGAAGAAAAGGAGTGGTTGGGAGCTTCAGTCACCCGGCAGCCTGAAAACAGCCCTCAACCCCTCACCCAGACTGGCCAGGCACCCCAGTGGGGACCCCCCACGCTAAAGGGGTGTGGCCAGCATGAAAACAGCCATCAGCCCCTCACTCCGGCTGGCCAAACCTCCATGGGTTGAGGGTCCCTACTGCGGCGGGGGGGACTTGAC
>NW_006383017.1:7299793-7305922 GCF_000327345.1 Myotis davidii | reverse complement strand
AATTGATGCTCAAATAATTATAGTAAATAATTAAAATGAACATTTAATGTTCCCCTAAGATATATAGTGTCCTTGAATTCTTAATAGCTGAAAATATAAAATTTTAACAGTCTTTTTAAAATAGAGTCAAGTGCTTTATTTTTCTTTGCATTTGAGAACAGGGCTTTGCAAAATCTAGTCACATTCCTTAAGATCCCTGGATTCTCCTTCAAGCAATCTATAATAATAAAAGCCTAATATGCTAATTAGACAGGACATCCTTTGGGATGAAGCCAGGGCTGCAGGTCCCCGGAGCCTGCCAACAGCTGGAGGGAAGCCCGGATCCCAGGTGCCACCGGGAAGCCGGTGCCGGCAGCCAGGGGAAGGAAGGCCTACTCCTGCACGAATATTGTGCATTGGGCCTCTAGTCTATATATATAAAAGCCTAAGCAACTAGCCGACCAGTAGGTATGATGTGTGCACTGACCACCAGGGGGCAGACGCTCAATGTAGGAGCTGCCGAGTTACAGTGACTTGGGCAGCAGTGATTCTCGGGTGACGTACCCTGACACTAGAGAGGAGGGAGCCCGATTCCTCGTGGGGCCACGCAATTCCAACTTTGGCCGTGGGTTATGTTGTTGCTGGGGCACTGTTTGCCCCGAATCTGGTTTACTGCACACGTGCGTTTGCATTCCACACAGCAACTTTGCAGAGTGCCTTCTCGCACTCCAGGAGCCCTCAGGGGATGTTAGAGAGCCGGTTTTGGCCCGATCCCCATAGGCCAGACTGAAAGACCCTACCAACCGGAGAGACCCCACTCACTCCGCAGACACCTTTTGAGCTACAGCGCAACCCCAGGTGCAGCCGGCCGGGAGGGACCAAGGGAGATTGGCTCCAGGGTGTGTCCAGCCTGTCTCACCCAGTCCCACCCCACCAGCCACCTTCTAATTAATTTCCTTTCAATGTACATGAATCCATGCACCAGGTCACTAGTAGTATAATGTATAGGCTTAGTGCAAGATGTCAACAAGTTTGTGTTTCTTTTAGCCTAAAACACTGGGAACCTGCCAGGGTTCTTGTTCCAGCATTAAGAAAGGTTCAGGAAATCTGGAGAAGGCTGTGCGTAGATTAAATAGGAGACCAGAGATGAAATATAATTTTGAAAGGCATTTGGGGGTCAGAGGAGCCTAGTTTAAAGAAAACTAAGATCTCCTCGTCTCAGGACCCCATGCTTTTTATTAACACAAATTGTCCTGAGGTGAGGCAGAGATATACACTTCAAAAGGGTTTCATATACAGAGGCATTGTCAGAATGGAAAGAATTAGCCTACGGCTGTTCAGGTGTTTGGCCAGTAGGAGGCAATAACATGTAGATTAAGATGCTCTGAGCTGTCTGGCAGTAAACAATCAATTTAATGTATCCTATTCAGGTTTGGGGAAATGCCAACAGCCATTCCCAGATTCAGCCGTGCTGTCATGCTGGAATTGGCTTCCAGCAGAACCCTTAGTGGACATGCATTGTTTTATCAGCCCAAAACCTTCCCTCTCTTGTTCTGTACAAACTCCCAGCTCCCACCACACTGTTCCAAGCACATCTGTCTACAGGCCCCTGTACAGCAAGACGCACATTTACTCATGTTGAACCCAACACCTACTGTACAACATCCTGGTGTTCACACGACAGCCATGTCTGACAAAAGAATGAACCAATTGATAGTGCCTTTGCTTCGCTGGAAGTAATAATGCACAAGTTTGTAGAGGCAAGACTACTCATAAGTGGGTTACCCCAACCTTCCATCTCACCCCCATGCAGCCTCAACCAGCTCCTGGCCCAGCTCCAGATCCCCACCACACAACACCTGAGGAGTAATGTCAGGCACTCTCAGACCTGCTCCAGCATTCAAGGTGACAGGTTCTGGTTGGTCCATACTCACACCTGACTAACTTTAACATCCTCCTTCGTGATATGCCAGTGAGAGGTGATGCCACCTCTCACACACACTTGTCACACAACTGGGCAAGAACAACAGATCTCCTCCTTTTTTTCTTTTGATGGCCCCCAGAAGTGTCCACTTGCACATGTGACATGGCCACCCCATTAGGACCACTGAGAATATGTATAGCTAACAAAGGGTTAGGGCAGTGGTCGGCAAACTGTGGCTCATGGGCCACATGCGGCTCTTTGGCCCCTTGAGTGTGGCTCTTCCACAAAATACTGACTTCTGCACATGGGCCACAAAGTTTCAATTGCACTGTACATGCACACCCGCACGTGGTATTTTGTGGAAGAGCCACACTCAAGGGGCCAAAGAGCCGCATGCGGCTCACGAGCCACAGTTTGCCGAACACTGGGTTAGGGACACTGCCAACAAACCCAAATCACCATTCTGTTGGCAAGTAAGAAGGGAAGGCAACTTAACAGTTTCTGTCAACCTTCCTGCAAAGAAAATCTTTTTTCCATAGGTACCCAAAATTGATTCCAACTGCAAGCAACCAAGAACTGTACTTGATATTCAAGGGTGACAGAATATCAAATGGAGACTGGCAGAACAATGGATCAAGAGTCGCAAGCATGTTAGCACATGAGGGTTAACAGAATTCGCCAAAATCGTTTCAATGGAGGGTTGGGACAGGAGACCCATTGCAGAGAATTCATAAGTAATTTCAAGATAGAGATGGGCAAACATAGACTTCAACAGGAAGCAGGGGATTGGTTCATAGTCAAAGGCAGTTCTTTGTCTTGTTTTAAGATGCTAAATACCTGCACAAAGGAAAGTGAGTGATAACAGCAAAGCAGAAGTTAACAATCTAGGAAGGAGATGGAATAACATGAAGACCTGAGAAGCGATGAGAAAAGGCAGTCAGGGGTCCCTGGCACATGCCTACACTGCTGGAACTATCTCCCTTTGCCCAGGCTGGCCCTCAGCCAAGGGTGCCATTTCCTGCATCTAACCTGGACCTCTCCTTCAGGAATCACCTACAGGAGGAATGAGCAGTGGTCTGGTTGAGACCTAGATTGTGGCCCCAGCTGCAGAAGTGAATGCTCAAGCATTTCCTTTGTCCTTCTGGGAGCTTTAATTTTTCTTACTTGACTTGATCCAGAAATCTTTATAGTATGCTTTTAAGTCTTGATTTCTATAATTCTTAATTTCCCCCATCATAACTTTTCTTAAGTTCAAAAGATTCCTTCTTTATTCTCCAATTTCCTCCTTATTCTTATTTCCCAAAATAAACTACCTTACCTGACATTTTTTACTCATTAACGTATATCACAGTTTTTCATATATATATTTTCTCTTCTACTAAACCACAAACATGAGGGCAAGAAGAAAATAGGCATTAATGGTACTAAACCACAGGTGGGCAGTGGTGGTGGGTCTCCACTGTATATCCCTCTAGCTTTATCCTACATAATAAAAGAGAAACATATACATTGACCGTCCCTCCACTATATTCACCAGCCAATCAGGAGTGAGTATGCAAATTAACCCAACAAAGATGGTGGGTTAATTTGCATGCACAGGCGCCAGGCAGAGAGTGAAGCGGCTTGGGGAAATTGGCTCCCCAAGCCACCAGACGGAGAGCAGAGAGGGAGAGCTTGGCAGAGTGGGAGGCCATGGGATGGAGACAGAGCAGGAAGTGAAAACCAAGATCATGGGGAGCACCAGAAATTCTGGGAATAGTACTTTTGGTGGCAGACGGACCTTCTAGACATTAGAGCAAAGTGAGCCTGGAGCAAGTTCTGTTGCGGTGCGGGAATGAAGCGAAAGCAAAGGTGAGGGACATAAGTAAAATCAGAGTGTCTAGGAAAAATTAAAGGGAAGATAACCTAAAACTTCCAGGAAATCTCCACCAATGAAGCAAAGAAAAAAAAAAGCCTCTATTATTCTGTGAGCAACAAACCAAACTGAGTTGGGGTCTCAGACAATTCGCTCATATGATTGCAAAGACAGACAGAAACTCCCGGATTGGAGAGGGCTCCCCCAAAGGCTCCCAGATTGGTGAGGGTACAGGTCAGGCTGAGGGACCCCCAAACCCCTCAGTGCACGAATGTCGTGCACCGGGCCTCTAGTTTAGGTAAAATTGACAAATAAAACTTTCCATTATTTTTGTATTATTTTATGTAGAAAGCAAATGAAACCACCCAAGAGGAAGAATAACACCAAAAATCAATCATTTCCACAGAGATGACCTTACAAAACACCAGAATATTTAATATATTTCTTTGTATTGAATAGATTGCCTGTGTATACAGTTATAGAAAGACTAGGAAAAATAGAGTGGAATTAGAGGTGATGCCTCTCTGTCTTTTCTGCCTACCTGCATATTCTAAATTCCTTACAATGAACATGTATTATTACTTCCTAAGTTTTTTCAACATAATTTCAAAGGCTAAAAATATTTGCTATGGACCAAAGAGTCTAAGTGGGCAAGAAAACAAAATAAACGGTCTACTTTAAAATATGCTTTTATATACAATCCTACTTGTTAACCTTGACAACATAACATTTATTTTTAATTCAATGACAATAGTGCACAGGCACTCATGCACACACCTTCACAGCTAACCACTAACGCCTGAACTTGAGTATAAATTATGTTACTTTTGATACCACTGAACTTTTAAACCCATCTTTATAAAATCAGAGTAGAAAGTAAAGTACTGTGAAACTTACATGAACCTCACAGGAAAGCTCCCAGCTTCTAAAACTCATTAAAAAATGAAATAAATAAAAAGAAAATAAAAAATAAAATAAAGAAAAGGGTATACTAACTCCTTGTACTTTTCAATTCAAGAGGTCAAGAGTGAAAAATGACCCCAATATGTCAAGAAAATAGGAATTGTCTACTTTTGTGAATGGGCATAAATATTTATGGAACTTCATGCTTCATAACTCTCCAGGTTCTTACATTATCGGTTTTATTTCTTCAAAATACAGAAGCAGAGGGGAAACTTTGAAAAGGTTCTCAGGTGAAAAACAATCTTGCAATGAGAAGGGGTACAAAGCACCCAGCACGGCTGACTTCTGTGGAGTGGCAGCTATGGTGTGAGAGCGAGGCCACCCAGCAGTGCCTCGTCTGTTCCCTCTAGGAACTCTGCTGCCTTCCATTTGCATTTATATTAACTCTGATCTTTCTTACAGTTGAATTTGAGCTACAAGTGAGTATTTCTCTGCACAAAAACAAAACCAGCCCTAACGGGTTTGGCTCAGTGGACAGAGCGTCGGCCTGCAGACTGAAAGGTCCCAGGTTCGATTCCGGTCAAGGGCATGTACCTTGGTTGTGGGCACATCCCCAGTAGGACGTGTGCAGGAGGCAGCTGATCAATGTTTCTCTCTCATCGATGTTTCTAACTCTGTCTCCCTTTCCCTTCCTCTCTGTAAAAAAATCAACAAAATTTAAAAAAAACACCAAAAAAAAACAGGATACAGTGTGTGGTGCTATGAAAGGAAATGCAGGTCATGCCATCCACAGGCTCCTGGTCAGTCCCTTCTTTAGAGCATTCCTTCCTCATAAATCTGGGGGTCAGTATGAACCTCATCACATGGAATGGTGGCATTTCATTAAGCCCAAGAATGTTAAAGTTCTACCAGGGGAAAAGAAAACTAAGGTTTTCCATAAAGAAAATATGTGTGCCCATCTTTTATCGACACTAAAATGCAATGGTTTCATTAGATTTAAGCATACCAAAAATTTAATGAAATTTAGAAAAACTGATCATAATAATGAATCTGCTATCAAGATTTTTCTTTCTTTGATGTAACTAAAAACTTTTCTGATACAATTTTATTTACTAGAGAGAGAAGGGTGTCACTCAGCCCAGCCTGAACCCTCTCCAATCTGGAACCCCTCAAGGGATGTCCAACTGCTGGTTTACAGGGATCGGGCCTAAACCGGCAGTTGGAAATCCCTCTCACAATCTGGGACTTCTGGTTCCCAACCACTCACCTGCCTGCCTGATCGCCCCTAACCACTACCCTGCCAGGCGGGTCGATGCCTAACGGCTCCCCTACCAGCCCAATCGCCCCAACTACCCTCTCCTGCCGGCCTGGTCCCCCTCAAGTGACCTCCCCTGCCGGCCTGTTTGCCCCTAACTGCCCTCCCCTGCAGGCCTGGTCCCTCCCAACTACCCTCTCCTGCCAGCCTGGC